>NW_020538040.1:96799356-97035084 GCF_003426905.1 Ctenocephalides felis
AAAAATGTCTGTCTATTTGCTGTGCAATTAGGCGATTTACACGTAGAACTAAATTATAAATGTGCATCACAAAGCCTTTACCACCAAAGCGTCTCAAAAAAAAAACTGCAATGATTTACTACAAAATATAACTTAACATCAAATTATAATTAACATCTATAAAGGCGCTATCGCAGGATAGCGATCCTTCTCACGCCGTCAATTAATATATAACTCTAACAAATGTAGCTGAATGTACTTTGTATAGCTTGCTATGAATGAAAAAAAAACAAAGATGCAGTTATGATAACATTGTTCATGTCGTTCTATATCTGATCGCATAGTAAATAAATCGACAATTTCACAGTTTTTGCCTTGCCGTAACAACACTGTTGTCGTCCGCAGAATTGGCCCCTAATTTTACCGCAGATTTGACCTCTGAGTTGTTGATCACGGTAACATATCCATCATAAGATCGAAAAACTCGCTGCAGAATGCCAACTCGCCTTTTTAATTTTTTTTTTCAAAAGTCTAAAACCGATTACCATTTTTTGAAAAAACGTTGTTGTAAAACAAATGTTCATTTTGTACTTTTTGAATTAAGCATTAGGCTGAATTAAAATAAAACTTTTGTAATAAGTGGAGTATATAATTTGTTAAAAATACTATTTTAAAGTAGAAGGCACAAGATAAGCACCCATCACCTTAATTCTTTCCTGTTTGAAGATAATTGACCATCTGTCAATATTTATTGCAATTTTTTTTTATTCCGTGATAGTTTTTTTTTGGTCTTGTCCAAAAAATTCCGTCTTGTATGATGTCCAGTGTTATTTAGTTTATGATACCTGAATTTATTATAATTTTAAAACATTCATATTTTAATTGTTTTATTAGATGTATCATTATTTTTAATTAAATGAAATAATTTTTATTTGTAACATTTATAAAAGCCTTTATGTGGGTGGAGTAAAAAGGGCCAACAAAACCTTAACACTAGCAAAAGTAGAAACAATTAGAAAATAGTAATTAAAAAAGTAAACTAGCTGTAAGTGGAATTCTGTCTTGAGGCAATTATGGCATCGTGCCTTAAGGCAAATTGCTGGAACTTCCCGTACCGTAACGAAATGTTCGTGGAATACTGAATGTTTTCAAATAGATTATTATGAATATTGTAACATTGTCTAATATTTATAAGAATTATATAAACTGAATTGCAGAGTTGAAATTATTTGTAAAGTATATTAGAACTACAGTCAATCTATATATAAAATCTGAAATATTTTTGATATACAAAAAACTAAAAAAAAAAAAAAAAAAAATGGAACAAAATTTTTTTTTCCAAAATCAATTATTTTGTTAAGACAAGCAAAAAGTTCTTTGAATCATCAAAATCGGACGCTTAGTTCTCTCCAAAATTGCAATTTTTTACATATTTTGCTCCGTATCTTCAAAATGGCTGGGCCTACCTTTGCCAAAAACTAATAAACACTTCTCCCAATCATTACTAATTGAATGCTTTCTAGATCATTCAAATAGGATACTCCGTTCTCTCAAAAATTCGATTTCTATTTTCTGCACTCTTTGCTCCGTATCTCCGAAACGGCTGGACCTGCCTTTGCCAAAAACTAATCAGCTCTTTTCCCTATCAATAGGAATCGAATTCTTTTTGAACCATTCAAATCGGTTGATCCGTACGCCCGAAAACGTGGACGAAAATTTGTATCCATACACACACACACACACACACACACACATCCATTTTTTCTGAGGTATGCCAAAATGTTCAGAAACCTTCAAAACGTCGAGAAATGTAAAAATTTTCAATTCCGATTTTCGGCCCATTACAATAACTTACCCTACGGGAAGTTAATTAAGGTAAAAAAAGAAATCTTATTACAGATAAATTGAATTAGGAGTTGTTCCAAATCTGTTGTTGAATATTTTGGACGATATGCCAGTTCAAGTTTATATACGATGTAATCTTTGTAAAAATGTGCACCCATTAAATTTAGCTACTATTCATTAAAATCTCTTTAAAATTTAAAGTAAATCATTGGATCTGTTTGCCCAAAAAGAGACAGATGACAAATTTTAGAAAAATAGCTTCAAAACATTTGTATATATAGCAATTATCTAGGAAGTTTATTGAACATAGCTTGATAGTTGTTTTTTTACTAGTTATGTGTTGTGATGTATTTCAGTTCGTTTAGACAGTATAGTTACTGAAAGTCAAATAGGGGCTTTTGTGCCCCACCTCATACCCCACATCAAATTCAATATTGAAAGGTCTAAACAACAATTTGCACCAGACATTTAAAAGCATTATTTTGTCCTATATCATTTAATTCTGTAGTCCTAAAGTTATTAACTATTTTCACTCATTATCAGACAAATATTAAGTATGAAAAAACTTTGTACTATTTTAGCATAAAATATAAAACTAAAACACTATTATTACAACACATATCAAACAAACAACTATAAACGACTATGTTTAGTAAAACTCTCAGCTAATTCATCATTGTAGAAATGCATTTTTTGCATTTCATAAGTCATGTAGAATGGGATGGCCAGGTGGCAAACAGGAAACAGGTTCAATGTGTTATTTTTAATTTTCAATAGATTTTACGAAATAATAGCTAAATTATTCAACCAATACAAAATATGAATTTTAATGGTACATTTTTACATAGTATATTTTTTACACTGTATATAACATTGATCTGATACTTAGTGAGAAATATTCTCCCGAATTTGTGGAATAATTATTTTATTTACCCCTTGTAAATTTACTTTTTAGTTTAATTTACTTCATTATTTACTATTTTTTATTGTTTATACCTTTGTCAGGGTAATGATTCAAGGTTAATCCTTTTGAACAATGAAATAAATTACTTTTGTTGTGGATTTTCAAAGCTGTTTATCTCCCGCTAGCAATGTCGTTAGAACCGAGGTGATGGCTGGTGATATTTCTTTATCTCTCTACTTTTAAATATTGTTGTTAAATTTTTTTTATCTTTACTTGTTTTTGAAATATTGACGGACCATTTTATCCGCGTACCTATAAGACTCGCTCCACCCTACACGAGAAAGTTTCTGCATTCCATATTAGAAATAGTAACCTGAACAAATTTCTTTAAAAAAACAAATTATTAAAAAAAAGTAAAATTAAAATTATTTCTGAATCATATATTCGGCACTGGATCCTCGTGGACGTTGAGGAGCATAGATGGTCGCATCAGCTCGCGCACACACACGGGCGGGTGTGTGAGTGGAGTTCGGGCGCAGTAATGAACATAATTAGACACCTAAAGCAACGTCAAACAACTCGGAACGGCGAACTATTAATACTGATTGAGCAATATCGCAAACACAAGGTATCTCCATTGTGCCAGATTATCGTTATATATTCATCATTACCATGTTTTACATAATAATTAGCCTGATACAAACGAGAAGTACATAATTAAGTAAGTCTGTTTGTAAATAGTCTCATTAAAAAGAACAGAAGCTTATGGCTGGGCCAATTTAAAAACAAGTAAGTGTTTACGTTTAATTTATTTTTATTTTGGATAAAAATAGATGAGAAATAAAAAAGAATGTAAATAATAAAAATTATAAATCGAATTGGGGAGTTTGAAAACTGTTGAATTCCAATATAAAAACTCTATAAGATTGTTATTTTTTATTTGTATTTGTTTCAACAGCAATCAGAACTTAAGTAGTTCTTAAGGACTTAGATTGTCCTATAAGCCGTTTGTTTTTATGACTTAACCTGAATGTTTTCTTTTTTTTTTTGAGAGATGCAACCCATGGATTAACCATTAGCTATTATGTCTAATAGTTATCAGTGTATGTTTTAGGTATGCCCACAAAAGGCGATAATCACTGAAGAAATTGTAGTGAGAATGCACCCATATGTAATAATTATAAATAATATTATAAAACTACTTTAACGGTCAGAATACAAACTACGCAGTTGTAGTGAATTACTCATGCTACAAATTTAATGCTCAAGATATCCTTGACAAGCCCACAAAATACGCAGTAACAACTAAGTAAAGCATCGAGTTGCACTATGCAATAATATTAAACAAGTCGTTAAATGTTATATAGGAGGAAGGCCAGCTGATAAAAAGGCATGCAATGACGCATTCAGGAGGCAGTCGTCATTTAGTTTCCATAAAGTACAGATTAATATGAGTCAGTTGTAATTTAGCCTTCAGTCCATCATGAGGCTGCTGCATTTTAGTTATCAATGGGGTCGTATTTAAGTTAAACAAATTCAGTTGTATTCAAGTTTAGTTGTTAAGTTAAGTTATATGTAAAGAGTACAAGAAATCATGTAATAAATGAATTCATCACACGTCTTCGTCAGTTTATACTGTTCAGCCTTCACAGCACGGTAACAAATTTGTTTGAGCAGGAAGAACCTACATATTGTTGGCATCATCGGTGGACCTTCTACACATTTTGGAGTTTGGAGTTTGCGTTTGGTGGGTGAAAATTTAGAGCTGCGTCTTTAGTTATAAATTGTTAAAATAAACGCAAAAAGTTGGTCTAAAATTTTAGTACAAATCTTAAACGTGGTTAACCCTTACCACTTAGAGATATGAAAAATAGATGTTGGCCGATTCTCATAATGATCGCGATTACACAATTTCATAAAAATCGGTCAAACCGTTTCGGAAGAGTATTGCGACGAACATTATGACACAATTAGTGTATATATATATAAATATATATATATATATATATACGAGTATATATATATATATATATATATATATATATAGTTAGTTGATCGATAAGATGTATAGATGGGTTGTATATTATAACCATAAATAGTATTATTAATAATTTTATTGATAAGTTCCCAGTCATTTTCAGACTAAATTAACAATTTTAATTGTCATTTACCAATTCCTGGAAGTAAGTCACTCGGAAATACAATCAGTAATTAATAATGCATATGTACAACATAATTTTTTAAAGCTCTCTACTTTTGAAAATTAAGTGAAAATAAACTGTGTTTGTGATAAAAAAAATTGGAAAAAGTAGTAATTTGTTAAAATATTATAGAAATTTATATGCGGAAACATTTTTGTAAGTTTTTAAACCCACTTGTATCTTGTGATCAGAAATTATCATTATCACTGCAGCCTGAGTTAACAACATAAAACATATTATTATTTACAATCGTAAATTAAGTATATAATAAAAATTTACTCCTTTATATCATATATTGCAGAACTATACTGCCTTGCATATGTACCCTTGTATATGTATGAATATAAATATTTTTCCATATATCCATTCATATGTTCATTAATCTTTTGAAGACATCACGAACACATGCAAGATTGCGTTGAAAATCTTTTCTAAGAACTAATGAAACGTTCAGAGTACGCGTGACAGCTTTAAAAATACTACAATTAGTCAAAGGTGGGTGGCTGTCTCGTTTAGAATGAATTATTGTTAAATGCGCGGCTGTTCTGAAATTGCTTTCTGATATATTTATCACGCACTAATTAATCCGCGGCTGCTGCGAAAACACAGACTCCTTTGCTATAATTATGATTACAGAGCTTTTCATTAAATCCTAAACGCGATAAGGATATATCACAGCTTTCAAAATCATTGCCGTTTAATTGACTGTGAAATGAAACCGATGATATATATTTTATTGATTATTGACATTTATTTATGTTTTATAAAGCCTTTGAATATTATTTAAAAAATACTATTGTAGTCATAAAATCAAATTATTAAAAAAAGAGCAAATATCACAACCGTCCATTCCTCCAGGACGGTTGTGACAGACATAAAAATTGGTTAAAAACAATAGGTCTAAACACCAAACTGATTTATAATGACTTTTAATGTCAAAAATATGTAACACATCATAATCATTCAAAAAAAACCTATAAATATAACAATATATAACAAAAAAAAAGTTTCAACAAATTTACGAAGAGAGAGACGATTACGAAGATTACGAAGAGAATTTTTCTTTGTGAATTAAATTTTTCTTTTCTTTTCTCTATCGTATTTTGACTTTGTTGAGTTATATTTTTCTTTTGGTCTCGCCCGTTAAGAGCGACGGGACTTGTTTTAGAGGTCCCGGGTTCGATACCCACTTTTAGCAGCCTGTTGTCAGGCAGCAGTGACAACGATTTTCACTTGAAAATAAAGATAGCAATATGTTTCCAAGTGAAAATAGCCCTTGCCCGTCATTGCTGCACCAATAAAATGTCAGCCCTATTAGATTAATTATAATAATGGATGGATTAACCATTGGGTTACCACCTAAAAAATACGAAGTAAGGAGAAGTTTCAGCCCAACAGCTCATAGGACGTAAGGTTCTGATTGCTGTTCAAAAAAAACTTTTCTTTTTCTGTTTAATATTCGCCCAAAAAAGACACCTAAAACTAATAACTGATAATTATTTACTGATGTTCGACATACAACATAAAAGCAAAGTGATCTACCCGTACACAAGTAACAGTTATTAAAAAAAATTGAACAAAAAACATACTTTTGGCTCTTTAAAAGCAGTGCGGTCTACAGACCAAGTTAATGTAGGTCGTTGACTCAAAGCAATAATGTAAACTTGTTTGAACAATCATACTTCATCTTTCTCCTTTTGGACCCTATTTCAAAATCAGTATAGTTATGCTGTTATGACGACTGGCACTACCGTACCCTGGAACAACCGTTGCCAGTTTTCTTACTAAATATTATGATAATTTACTATTATAATTGAAAAATCGTCACAAATATTGATACGTTGCGGAACTAAGATTTATGCGTCACCTCACGAAAAAAGCACAATTATTTGGTAAAATATCGAAAAATTTTGAATGTGACCTGAAAAGTTACGTGGACTCACAAATAAGAGATAATAATAAATTAATAATGCTTTCAATCAATGACTATTAAATAAAAAAACTGAAAAGGATTATTCTTTTTAGTGTTATAACATTAAAGATATCCTAAAAAAAACAACTTGAAAATCATTTTTAAAGCCTATCACTGAAACAATGCAATCGTAAATGGATTTAATACCTACTATATTAAGAACGAGATAAATTACGAAGTATACTTAATAAATTAGTTTTTTAGTTATTATTTAACGATTTAATAATCTTCGGAAATCGCTTAATTTATCTTAAGCGAGTCGCAGGTAAAATATGTGAGCCTATCGAGTCCTAACCTCTACCCAATTGTTGACGCTCTAAATCGGTTGGAATATATTAGTAGGAATTAATAGTGTCCAAATAGTTTTGCGGTAATTCGATCCAGGCTTTGCAAGGAAATAGTCAAACTAATTGCTCGATTGAAGGACAACTAATTTTTGAAAAAAATAAACATTATCTTACAAATAGTTAATGTATTTTAACAATTATAAAAACTTTTGAAGTTGGAAAAGATGGAGTTGTTATATATTTTTCCTAGCCTGTACCCAATTATTAACATAACGCTGTAAATCGGTTGGGGCAGATAATATAACTAGTTTAGATATAAACTATCGTAGCAAACATCAGATGAGGAAGACTACGAAACTAATATCAAGCAGGCAACATATTGGCGAGCTGTGGTTCGACTGTTAGCATCAAATATTCAGCAGTCATAACGCAGCGCGATGATTGCCCCGTGCATATTACATGAACCCAAACGCGATACAGAGGATGGGTTGCACAAGCGGATGGATCCTTGGCCCCAGTGCTCCCCAAAATCACAGATCCTTGTAAATTGTAAATATAATTATGTGTTAAGGATCAAACTATCCAAGCAATGTAATGTTTGGAATATTTCAAGTAATTTTTCAGTATTTCAATCTACATTAAGTGCGTTCATCAATCGTCAATGTTTCACTATTGGATCAAAATCTTGAAAAGTACAACATCAAGTAAAAACTACAGCGGCAAACTCCAGCAATTCGCCTCAAGACATGGTGTCTTGAGGCAATATGCTGGAACTTGCCGCTGGTAAAATTTTCAATTTTGATTTTTGGACGATAACAAAACTCACCGTGAAGTTAACTAGTGGTGCATGGCATCATGCCTGAAGACAAAATTCTGGAACTTTCCGGACCGTAGTTAAATATTCCAGGAATAAAAATAATGAGTTTTCAATAAAAATCGATCAATGATTGCAATTGTTTTAAATGTTTTCAAATAGATTATTATAAATACTGCAATATTCATTATTGGTATTTTATAGACAATAATTATTGTTCTATTTAAATAGGAGTTTATAAATTAGGCAATAACTTTTATATATGCTTACCAGAAAAGTAAATTACCAAAACCTAATCTAGCTGACTTAGAATGAAAGTCGTAATCTCATATTTCATCATGCAAAAGAAGACTTTGTCGCATATATCTTATGTAAACTGAATTGCAAAGTTAAAATTATTTTTTACGTACACACTTAAAGCGTTAGAATTTTCAAAAATCTAAATTTTGTATATTTTTGAATATTAAAATCTAAGTCATGTTCGATATGTAAAAAATGTAAATATTTGGTATTAAAAAAAATAGGTTTTTAAGAAATTTTGATTTTTTTTAAAAATTTTGAAACCTTTGGACCTACCTTTCTCAAAAACTAATCATTTCTTCACGCCATTAATACAAGCAAAATAATTTTAAACCATGGCATACTCCGTTCTCTCAGAATATGCTGTTTTTTGCACGTATCTCCAAAAAGGCTGAATCTGCCCTTTCCAATAAGTAACTACCTTATCTCTCCGTTAATACAAATCCATTGCAAACATACTACACATAGATCTATTTTTTCTAAGATGCACACACAAAGATCCATATTTTTAAGGCATACTGCCAAAATGTTCAGAAACTTTCGAAACAAAGATAAGCAAAATTTTTTTTGCGATTAATATAACTAACCCTACAAAAAGTTAAAAAGTGTAAAATTGTAAAGCATCGAGAGATAAACGGCAATGTTTGAAAATCCATAATAAAAGTATTTTTTTCGTTGTTAGTGTTTTTGGTTGTAAAAACTGTTATTTAGTTTAAAAGTCATTAATATAATTTTTGATTATGTTATTTAATTGTTTTATAAGATGCAGTATTGATTTGAAATTGGATTTAATAGTTTTTTTATAACCTCTATAAAAGCTTTCTCCTAGGTGGGGTAAAAGAAACAACTCAACCTTTACCCAGGCAAACAAAAATAGTAAATAAAAAAGTGTACTAAGTTAAAAAAAACTACTCTATAAGAGATAAGTTAAATATTAGTTATTCCAACTCTTACGAAATACCATATCGAGGTCATATACAGTGTTGTCCCTGTAAAAAATGTACCCAAGAAATGTATGTTCTGCAATGATAAATAATGTAGCTATTATTTCGTAAAATTTATTTTGAATTAAAAATATGATTTTTGGGCCTGTTTAAACCCTGGTTGTCCCATTTTAGCCCGTCTATGGAAAAGGACCAGGTGAAATTTTTTTTAAACCGGTGAAGAAAAACATCTCTACAATGATGAATTAGTTGAGAACTTTACTGAACATAGTTAGATAGTTGTTTGTTAGATATGTGTTATTTGTTGTAATATATTTGGCTTGGTTTTAACAATATAATTGCACAAATTCAAACTGGACCTTTGTGCCCCGGCCTAATATTTCAAATAAATGATTGAGAGAATGAAAATAATGAAGTTTTGGAATCGCGTCATGTTCGGATGGAAGGAGGTCATCCTACAGGGGGTGGTGTTAGAACAATGCACGACTAACCCGAGGGCGGGTTGTGTGTGATACCGCTCCGACACATTTGCGGGTTGAGTTTTAGGGAGCAATCGTGCTGTGAGATGTTTTGTGTAAATTTACAGAGTTTATGGTACACCCAAGGCCCCCGGTTGCGGAGTACGGTGTGTCGCTCTTCGAACTTGTGAAGGAGGTGTGATAATATAATAACCGTGGATGCTTTGTCTTCGCCAGCGGATCTGAGATTAGATGGCATAATCGCTGAAACGATGATCGCTCTCGTGATTCATTCGGCGTCATATGCGAATTAACAACGATACTAAAACTTTATTCAAATTATATCATGCTGAATTCATTATTCATAAATATTTACAAATCTAAATATGTAAAAGTGGATGCATGACAATGTGTGATGTTAAAATTTGTATTTAGAATTTCGTAAATAATAGCTATTTGTTTAAAAAATCGCTCATGATGACAAATTGACAGAGACAGATGAATTCTTTTAGAAAAAAATGCAAATAAACATATTTAGGAAATTATTGGAAAATTTTCTGAACATATTTCGATAGCTGGTTGCCTGATCGATCTGTTATGTGTTGTGATGCATGTTGTATAGTTCTTACAGTATAATTACTACTGATATAGTTATAAGCTTATATTATATGTTATGATGCTGAATGGGATGTTTCACTCGATGATGCATCCAATACAGCTCAACAAGCAATCGCATTTTTGTTTAGATTTTTATTTATATGCATAACACAGCAATTCGTAATCGGGCACTGCTAGTACATCTATAAAAATTTGATCAAATAATGATTTGAACTGCGTTTTATGAACAAAGTTTATACCCGCCTCAATTATGAAAGAATGTACGAACTAATTTCTCTATTTGGAAACGTAAACACCAAAGTGCGTCATCAATGTTATAAAATAAATTAATACTACGCTACGCATATTATATAATAAAACTTTATAAACTAGATGGAAGTGGCATTTTTCTTTGAGGAAAGTTACATGTACTTCTCCATATATGTTGGTAATAATATTTAATAATAATATGCTTTCGTTGGAAATCGGTTATACAACTACATGAAAATGCGCACGAATATAGACACGATGTATGTGCTGAGAGTGTGGCCATTTTTTCAAACTTTAATGATCTTTTATATTTGACATACGTCAAACGTCAAACCGAAACGGGGTGATAGTATTGATAATAAAACTACAATGAAAAATTAAAAAATATGCATTTAATGTAGTTTAAAAATTATGAGCTTAAAAGCCAATGTCAAATATAAAAGATCATTATAGTTTGAAAAAATGGCCACACTCTCAGCATATACACCGTGTATGTATTCGTGCGCATTTTCATGAAGTTGAACGAACGAAAGCATATTATTATAAAATAAGTTCAACCCAAATTTTTGGTTAAAATGTGACCATTTTTGGTTATTCTGGTTAATTTTCATTAATTTTGTTCATAAACTTAGTATCCGTAATCGTAAGTAAATAACATTTCTAGGACTACAGTCAAAAATAATGTACCTCATTAGTCCCAAGTTTTAAAACTTCGTTAGACTATAAATTTAAATTTTTCAAAATTCGTTGACTTTGTGAAGCCAGTTTTTTTAAATGTTGAGGCATTTAATCAGGATTGATCGTAAAATGGTGCAATACTCGACAGTTTCATAATAAAAAAATTAAAACAAAAATGACATAATATTTGCTAGTGCATTTCATTCACAATCAGTTCAAATGTTTGTCCTACCCGCAAGCTCAATATGCGTAAATTACTAATAATGAAATGCATTAGCAAAAATTGTGTCAATATTAAATTTGTACATTTTTCTCAATTTCTTTATTATGAAACTACCAAGTATTTCACCATTTTACAATTCTTATTAAATACGCCAACTTTTGATGGAATTTGCCAACACGCTTTAGTGCATTTTTTTAAGGAAGAGTCTCTGAATGTGGACCAATTTTAAACAAGTTAAATTCACAGTTCAACAAATAGTATTAATTCTTGAAAACGATGCAATTATGTCATTTTTTCAGTGTGGTCCTAGGAATGTTATTTACGGTTACGGTTCCAAAACTTAAATGAACAACGTTGGTAAAAACTAACCAAATTTGGCTACATTTTCACCAAAGCTCTGAGTTGCACTTAAAAGCTCATAATCAAACTTTGTGAGTTTTTTTTTCTAATATATAAGTATGATTGAAGTGTGTGAACAGATGTACAATAAACTATAATATATTAAACAACTTAATATAATAAAATCAAACATCATAAAATCATTATTGTCAGGTACACATATATTTCCTACTATCAACATGTCATCTATTGTACATTTGCACATGCGTGCCATCTCAATCAGCAAATGAAAACTGATCTAATGAATTAACAATGATGCCTCGCTGTTCGTAGTTATTCTCATTTTTACAATGAAGTAAATTGCATAACTTTTTCCGCAAAACCATTGCGTTAAACAAATTTGAATTGCGTACGACACAACATGAGTAAAATGCATTTGTGAAAAATTTCGACTCGTTTCTATTATGACAGAACACAGAAATGATTTTTGACGCTCGTTTTATTCGTGCAGTTGTTTGCATTTATTGTCGACGTTATATAGAAGTATCATTGTATATCGCATTAATTGGTATCAACAACGAGAAAGAAACGAATTATAATAAATACCTCATTACAATGATAACGATAAGTACCTATATGAATGTGAGTTAAATTATTTTATTAAAAATAAAAATATTTTTTTACTTTACTGTAGAAAAAACCTGAAATATTTGTGACGCTAAACATGAAGAAATACTGTTGATTCTTTAGCTATAATAAGAGAAGTGCAGTGAAACTATCAAAATCGCACTTTTTAGGTCTTCTCATTTTTAAAAGAAAACTGTTGTCACATATACAATATAACTAATATATAAATGCTGACAAAATTATTTATTATTATTAAAGTTAAAGCTTAAAGCAAAGCTTAAAGATAAAATAAAAATGTTTACTACCAATATCTCAAAAAAAGTAAAGTCAGATTTTTTTTTTTAACTACAATCTTTGGAAACAGAGTTGAAAAATATATCTAATCAGCCATTGCTATAAAAAGTTAATAATATTAATAATGGATTAATAGTTATTCCAACTCTGTTGACAAATATTTTTGACGAAATACCAGATCGAGGTTGTATACTATGTTAATTCTGTAAAAAATTGTAGTTATCATTTTGTAAAAATCCTTCAAAATTAAGAATAACCCAATGGATCTGTTTACCACCTGGCTGTCCTATTTTACCCTAAGTACTATGTGACATTTTTTAAAAAATAGAACAAAGCATATTTTCTCAAAAACAGCTGCACCGATTTCAAACATTTGAAAGCCATTCGATGTATTTCGATGAGGACTAGAGTTTATCAATTTAGTGCGACGATTGGCCTAACCGTTTCTTCGTAAATAGCAAAAAAGTGAAAAAATTTTCGTACACGTTTTAGCTCGCAATTCTGAATGGATTTTGAAAATTCAAAAATCGTTCGAAAAATATTGGTTGGGAATCGACCTGATTAGTTTTTGGTAAAGATCGGCCGGGCCGTTTTCTTGCAATAAAGTGTTAAAATTTTTTTTTCGAAGATTTTAATGAATAATTTTTAATGATCGATATCATGGTCTTCTAGGCCATACTAAAATATTACGAACTTACGAGAAGTCGTTTGCAAAAAATTTGTCAAAGTTTGCAAAAATTAGTATCGTTTTTTTGGCGTTTCTTAAAATTAGACTTTTTATCGGCGTTTGCTCAAAAATGCCTGAACCTACAACAGAATTTTAAAAGCCATTTTTGATGTACGATCTTTCGAGTCGTTTCTTTGTAATTTGGAAAGCTTTATTTATTAAGCTCATATATACTACCGAATCGATTTGAATAAATCAAAAACTGTTCGAAAGATATTAGTTGGGAATGATACTGATTAGTTTTAGAAGAAAATGTACCGATTTTCTTCTACCGATTATGGAACTTTTTTTGGCCATGTATATCATGGTCTTATAGAACTTGCTAAAATATTAATGCCTTACGATAAGTAGTTTAATTTTAAAAATTTATCGAAGTTTAAGAAAACGAGTAGTTTTTTTGACATTTGTTAAAATTAAAATTATACGATTTACTTGGTATAACGATAGAGTACTTGGTCGTAATGAACATACTAAACTATTAAGGTCTTATGGAAACTGGTTCAATTATAAAAATGGTTGATTTTTGACAATTAGCTTTTAGAAAATACTTAGTGTCTGAGCTAACGTCTTCGTTTGTTTACAATTATGTGTCATAAATCCACTTGGAATACTTTTAATCACTCATAAATTAATATTTTTTTTATTCATTAAGTCGATTATTTACATATTTTGAGAAGTTCATGTAACTTGCCTCAAGGCAAAATACCAATACCAACAAATTTAATTTATTTTCATTTTATCATATTTTTTAATTACAAGCAGTAATATAAACTTACCATAAATACAGACTTTGTCTAAACATAAGACTTTTTTGAAATCTCAAAAAGCGGATAAATAATAATAATAATAATAAACCAAATAAAATACAATACAAATTGAACGCAAATATAAATTATTTTATTATCATATTAAAATTATAATTCAATTTCCGTAAACATAAATAAAGAATTTGAATTTAAATACAATTTTATTTCAATACGAAAGGTGTTGAGCTGAAGAAATTTAAAAAATTTCTCAAGGGTTACATATCTTTTGCTGTGAATTCATCCTTTGGGAAATTTCACTGGCGAAACATATTTTACGCGACAAATTTCTCTTCCACTGAACGAAAATGTTCCTTGGAGAATACGCGCTTCGACGTCGTATAGCTCTTTCGGCCTTGATGTTTCCTTTAATTATATGAATCAGAACTTTGTTGATGTTTGATTTGACAGCATAATATGATATTTGTTTAAATTATATTTACGCTTGTTTATTCTGCAGGTATTAATATTTCGTAATACATTGCTTTGACTTAAGGAGAAAATCTTACTAAAGAATTTTTTATATATTTTTTTATATTTTATTAAGAAAGATCAGACCTGACAACTCATAAATAAAAAATTAAATACAAATAATACCTTCTAAGATTAGTTATTTTATTATTATCTCTTACGCGCTACGAAAATTTTGCTATATATTGACATTTGTAAATATGCTACATATTTCTCGATTTTATTGATGATTTAATAAAACCTAATTATAATTTATATGATTAAACAAATTTAGTATTAAATCAAAACTATATCAAGCTCTGTATCAGACTGGTTACGATCGTGCCATTTTTGTTTGATCAGCAATAATTTTGTCAATTTACCAGATAGCTGATAAGATGAAAGTAAATTAAATGGTAATTTAAACATTTATCTACGTCGAAATGCCGAAATACTGTCTACAAATACGATTTATCAAATCAAATCCTACAAAAAAGAGTGACTATCACAACCGTTCACACCCTCAGGACGGTTGTGGCAGCCATAAATATAGAGTAAAAAACAATATCTTTAATCACTAAAATGGTTTATAAGGACTTCTATTGTCAGTGTGCAACACAACACAACATAATCATTGAAACAAAGCTTGCTAATATAACAATATATAATAAAAAAAAATGTTAACAAGAAATCTTTGCGAAATCTTTGGTCATCTTGTTGAATTACTGAAGTATTACTTGCTGTTATTAATCCAATTCTTCTTTTTCTTTCTCTTTCGTATTTTGTCTTAGTTAAGTAAATTTTTTCTTGGATAAGAAACACGTGTTTTTCACACCAGACAGCACGAGATGATCTATGGATCATCCCTAGACTATCCGCATGCGGACATTCTTCGTCCGCAGGACCATCCAACGGTACGTCCCGCTTGTCCAAGCCTTATCCCTGAACTGTAAATATGTCCGCCCCTAGAGATAGCCACAGGATATCCCGCGCGGGATACTCCGTCCGTAAATAGGATAGGAATAGGATAGGAATCGGACATGCATTGTACTTAATTCTGGGGCATTTTAATTCATACTTTCTAGCTAAAAATAATATTTTTACTTAAAATATAATAAGAAAGAGGTCATTTTTTGAAAAAAAGTTTATTTCTCAAAATTAGTTTATAAAATACAACTTTAATGAATTATAAATTATAAATATAATACTGCCTCAAAACTGCATTGCTTTTCTGAAACAAAACAAATAATTAAAGCTGATCAACATAAAAACAAGTACACACATTACATTTATATATATATATATATATATATATATATATATGTGTATATATATATATATGTATATATATATACACGAATGAGTCAGAGCCAATACTTAGTTGTCTGCGAAATAACACTTTGTTAGGCATGAGCACAATTTTTAAAAACTCGATAATCTGTAATTAGTAGAAGATTGGTTACATCTCACTAATAGCGAAACATATGTTCTTACAAAATACCTCTATCGATTTCTCGAGTCAGCTTGTCACAAAATTTGCACTTTCTTCTCGCTCCTGTCTGGATAATATCTTTAGTCAACTGCTCTCAAAAAATTCTGCATCTAGCATTGAAATAAATATCTTATTATTACTAATTTGTATATCAAAACTCTAATATTTGGGTATAATATAATACAAATTATTTAATAATATATATACCATTTACTTTATTCACATATAATGAAGTACCACATTTTCTCGGTACTGATATCACTTATACAACAGCTTCCTCGGTGAATGTAATCAGTCATAGGTGACGGAACTGACAAAATAAAGCATTGATTCTTACTCTGATTACATGATGAGAGTATAACGTTTGCTTATTCCTTTCATCATATTTATTCAGTCATATGGAATTCATATATTTCTTCATTGTTGTTTGCTTCATCTAACAATAAGTGCATCTCCGCTTCTGTCAGACTTCTCGACTGTGCTATAATGATTTCAATATATAATACATATATATTATAAGCATTTACATTTATTTAATTTGATTGAATAATTATGATTTATATGTAAATTTAAACTCACCATAAGAAGCCAAAATTCTGGAACTGAAGAACATTTTTTTGACACTCAGACACTTTTATTTTTTCTGCTTCTTTTATCCGTTTCCAATGGGGTCCAAAGAGCTAACTTTTTAGAAAACGTAATCCCATATCATTGAAGATATTAATGAAATCACTAAATCTTACCACGCGAAAATTTTAACCTCATTTTTACGAAAAGAAAACTCATAATTAGTAAAATGTTAACATTTTTACTATATTACAATTGAAGTTATAATATTCATACTTACAGTGCATTTATCCCGTAATATTATATATTAATTAAGATAAAAATATATTTCGGCGTCTGTGACATGTCTGTGAAAAAGCCTTACAACAATAAACTTAACCTAAAACTAAAGTGTTTGAAGGAAACACTAGCGCCGATGGTCACACAACATGAACTATTAGCAACGCGCTAAAGGGAGAGGGACATTCATCCTTCGCCGCTGTCCCATCTTGCGGATAAGCAAGTTGGTCCATGGGACCATCTTGCTTATCCCGATTTGGGAGTCCCGATGCGAACAACGCTAGGAAGTTCCGTGGGATATGCGCGATATCGCAACGGTGTAGCGGACAAGCGGGATACTCCCAGGATGGTCTCATGCTGTATGGGACATGTCACAAAATACACAAAACAAAACTAAATAGGCGGAAGTCCCCTAGTGGCGGACACCTAAGGTTGTTTATAAATAAATCAAAAAATATTTTACGAAATGTTTATTAAATTGTGATTTATGTTAGACAATAAACTTAGAAATCAAACTAAATTAACAAAACCGCAAACTTTGCTATAAAATCATTAATATTATCAATCAAACTTTGGTATCAAAAATATGATTTTAAACAGTGGCACCTAGTACCGGACATTTCAAAATAACCTGCATTGATCACATATGTAGCCATCTCAACACTTTGAAATGTCTGCACATGTGTCTTTGACGAATATTCTTAGATATTGCAAAAAAAGTCACTATTCATCTACCCTTTTGACAAGGAAATACGAAAAATGGGGGTATGTAGTGACCGTTAGCTCCCATACAGAAAAATATTAAATAATTTTAATAAATTACATAATTCTCACAAGAAATATCAATACAGTCATTTTCGTTCATTTGGTGGCACCTTCTAAAATTGGTTAAAAGATCTAATAATATTCTACCATTTTACAGATAACAATCAAGTAGAACTTTTATCTTGGCATGCCACTCAAATGTAAACACATAAATATGCTAGAATTACTTTCATTGATATTTAGGTGACGCCGTGAGTTTGCGCCTAAAACAGGAAATGTTTGCTCTCGCCGTGGCCGTGTGCGTCACAGGCGAGGCTTGGCGCGTGATCCTGTACCTGTATGCCCCTCATGCCCCTTTCACTTGCATTTTGAAATGAAAAGATTTATACTCGCTTAAATAATACGTGTTAAATAGAGTGTCCGGTTCTTGGTGCCGTCCGGCGTTACGGGACTTCCCCCTACTGGTAATTATCTGCTGATGTTCAACTTACAGTAAAATAACAAAGTTATTAAAATAAATCGAACAAAAAAATTGCTTCCGTCTCTTTAAAAGCAATGCGTTCTACTCTAACTCATTGCAATAATAGAAAATTGTTCCTTTGGACTCTATTTCAAGATCAGTATAGTTTAGCAGTTATGACGACTGTCATTAACTTACCCTGGCACAACCGTACCCAGTTACCCTATATAGGCATGACACCTCAAATATAAAGGAAGTTTTTAAACACTATCAAACTTGTAACAATCTAACACTTACTTATCTCTGTCATATTAGAATTGTTAGAATTTGTGTAATAATAAATAAATTATTAGCAATCTTCGCTGATGTAGCAGTAATTTAAAAAATGATACTGTATAATGAAAAACAGTTAATTCAACAAAAGCTACTTGACATATATCACTGATTTATTTTATGATTGTGGGTCTTAAATGTAAAGTTGTGTGTAAAAAATTAACTAAAAATGTTTAGGGAAAAACAATTTTATTAGGTGCGTGAGTATTTATTAATATATAAGCGCAACTCTTTAGGCCTAACACAAATTCAGCATTTTCCGCATAATTTTGCCGATAGACGTAGCGTATTAAATACATTTGCCACTTCATTACTCTTGGCAAAAATAACAAATCGATATAAATTGCATAAGGAAAGCTTAAATGCTACCGCAAAGTTAATTATGTTATTCCGGGCCGTAAGTTTGTACCTCTGAAGTTAATGTGGCGCATCATTAGACCGCGGCTATTTTCAAAATGATCTATTACAGAGACTATTATAAAATCTGGCAGGCGTTATTGTGCGCGGCCTGTACGCAGACGTTTAACATAAATAGCGAATTGCAACGGCGTTGACTGCTATCACAACGCATCTATCAAACTTGGCCGGCAAACGAGCGATTCGGATTCAAAGCGATGGTAATTTATGAAGCGTTTAAATTATTTGCCTAATTATATGACGGCCTCGTCGTTTCTACACACGCCCACTCGATGAGTAGTTGAATCAGGTCCTAGGCGAATGGTCGGTCGTTGGATTATTGCAAAATGTTGTTATGAAAGATATTTATCTATTGCTAAATTCAGTGAGGGTGTTAAACATGGTGGTCACATTCTGCTGAAATTGATAAATTGGACGAATGTCATTTCGATACCAAAATACCCTCACAGAAATTTTACAAACCAGTCTCACGTTAACGTCCTGTCAATTTCATTATTCTCCACACATTAGTAATTAGTAACTTCCCGTAGGGTAATATAGTAATTCTCCAAAAATTTTAAATAAAAATTATTGCATAGGTTCTTTTGTGGCGTGCCTTAAAAATTTTTGATGTGTGTGTATGTAGTATATGTATGTATGTATGGATTTGAATTATATAAAAAACATTCGATTCCTATTCTTAGGGAGATGTGCTGGAAATTAAGTGTGTGAACAGAGAACAGAGCATCCCTTCGAGAATTTACTTGTATTGACGTATAATGAAGAATTAATTACATTTTTGCAAATACAGGTCTAGCGGTTTTGGAGATCCAGAAAAAAAGTTTAAAAAAATTACATTTGGCGGTCTAAAATCTATTTGTATCTAAAAATATGTTTGACAGTCAGTTTTTGATATTAGTCAAAAAAAATCTAAAAAAAACAGATATAAATGATCTTTTATTTTTACATTATTAATTTTTTTCAAATGTTTAAGTAAGTCAAAAAGTTCTAAATTCTCAATAAAAAAATTAAATTTTCATTTCCGAGCTGTTTACAATTTTGAGTACGAAAAATTCCAGAAATTTGCATTAAAGCACGATGCCATGCACCACTTTTCTGTTTAATTTTACATGTTTTGTTTGGCTGCATACTTTTTTTTCTGGGGACCAACGTAAATTGCAAATTAATCGGCATACTGCTCTTTGCATAAATGAAGTCACTAACCAAAAAGTACTGCATATATTAAATGCGCCTTACACACTCATCTTGGTATATTGGCTCTAGCCTCATACATAAATCATTGCACATTTTAAGAGTAAAGTTATGTTATAAAAATCAATCAAATTTTCTTAAAAAGAAACATTTTTTTCTGGTCGTAGGCCAGTATCCGTAGTATATGACCGAAATTGACATCAATTAAACATAATTATAGAAAGTAAAGTTACCCCAGTGGGTATTTTATTAGATACAATTTTACTGGATCAATCAATTGGCCATAATTTTTTTAGCCTTCTTAATTCTGGTGTATGAAGCAGCAAAGCAATGAGTTAATTGGGGTGATTTCCTAATTTGTGATGATAATTACTGAATCTTGTTTTTATAAAGTCTTTATTATAAAGCACCTTCAGTTTATCATGCAGAGTTTGATTGCTCACGTACCAGGATGCACCTGTCATCATTCTAAGTAGTTATGATTGTATCCGCTGTACCAATGCATTAGATCTATTCCGTATGACCAGATAGAAATTATTACCGTTTTATAAATCAAAATAATATTTTCGAGTGTTAATTTTTAATTATGTCTTATAAGCCAAAAAAGTTCCTTAACTCTAGATTTGATTTTTGTTGTGATGTGGCGTTTTCATGCTAGTTTGCTTGTATTCAACATAAACAGCAGTTGGTATTACTTGGTGAAAAAAATGCACTCCTGAGAATGTAATCTTATTGAGTATTTAATCTAAGATATGTGCAAAATTTATACGCTGGCATAATTATTTACTCAGAACTTTGTTCCTTTAGGTTTTGTTAAGTAAAGTTCCACTACTTAAAAATCTATCTATTATATATTATATCAATATTACGATCTCAACATTACGATTAAAATAAAGCATTTGACTTTAAATGTAAATAATAGGAGAAATAAAACTATGTGTGAGATAATATTAGAAGAAAAACTTCCAAGTGAAGTCTGAAAAGTGCAGGTTTATTTAGTGGTTCAGTATCAACCGTCAACGTCGAAATCTGTATATTATTATCACGAGCGCACAAACAACAACGGCGAAACCGGAGTCAGTGGCTTTCCCCCGAAGATATTATCACAATCATAAACCGAGTGAGCTGGGAGATATCACGCATACAATATTCAGATGAGGTGCGAGTAAAACAAGCAGCGTAGCCGGCGGTAGGGCGGCCGGTGGGGCGTTCGAGCGGTCGGGCGCGTCCGGGCCAACACAGAGCCAGAGAGCCAGCCAGCCAGCCAGCCAGCGACATCGAATAGAACGGGACTAAACGATAAAGTTTCCCGCTGCTGCGGTGCCATGCGATACGAACGAAAGAGAGAAGGCGCCGATCGAGAAGAAAAGCGCACACGGAAACTTGAACTCTGTTCGTTAACTGTGTTGTAATGGTGAAAAGCTCGAGTGAGCTTTCTTCCTTAGCAAGTTGTTTGTAAAAAAGCGACGGTCGGAGACGTGATTGTACAATAACAACGCGAGGGAAAGAATAACGAATGTTCTAGTTTAAAAGTTACGTGGTCGATGGGGAAATATTTATTTGCTTGCAGGTATCTTGATATCTTCCTTATTAAATCCACATATTTTTCAAAACTTTAAAAACATGCCTTTTTTATTTTTATTGCAAAAAAAAATCGAAAAAGCTTATAAATTATAGATATTAAACTATAGAAAGAAATACAAAATGTTCATATTCATACATCGAATTGCTGGTTAGAGACAAAAAAAAAAAACAACTTGCTCTCAACCTTATATATAGGGCATTAATCTTAGTTTTAGGCTTAGGTTAGGTAAGAGGCTAGAGCGATCCCGCTTCGAGCAACATGTTGTCAAGTAGTATTAACACTTTGGGGACGGCTGTCCACCTCAGTGGACAAACATACTCTGTGAGGCGCAGGCTTTTTTATAAAAGATGACTCAGTTTGCATCGGAAAGTTGAATAAATTACATATAGCAGTGATAAACAGTATTGTATTTTAAAAATAATTTTAAATTATTTTAGTAGTATTTTTAGCCTTTTTCTTTGCTATATGGTATTTTTTTTAATAATTAAAACGACCGAGCGTTTTTAAATATGGCAAAACGACTGGTAAATTTTGTGAATTAAGCAGTATTCTAAACGCGAGTGAATTAAAAAGGGATTGTATTGTCTGTTCTGACAGAAAAGCACCAGGAAGAAAGCGACTAACAACATTTTATTGTAAAACATGTCAAAATCAACCAGCTATGCATTTTGGAAATTGTTTTGAACGTCACCATTCTTTATAAAATAATCAAAAATAAATTAATAATATAAATGTATGTCCTTCAATGACCACAAATTTGTATCAAACAAATTGCATAACATACACAATGAAATCAAATTTACAGCCGGTAAAGTAGATTGTTTTGAAATAGGTGCCGTCCCGAAAGTGTTAATAACAGGTTTTACTTGAAAATACAGATAGCAACATGTTTCCTAGTGAAAATATCCATCATTTAGCATTGTTGCATCAATGAATATTTGCCCTATCACAGAAATTGTAATAATAATTTATTACAGATATGGGATAACTGTTTGAGTTGCTATCAACCAACTTAATACTAGTTGTAAAACCAACTAGTAATAAGTTAAAATCATCACAACAGCTTAAAAACTCTTAAGTTGTGATTATAGAGAGAAAAAGATAACCAGCCACCACTTGTATTCGTTACTCATTATACGTCGATAGTTTCTTTTAAGCTAAACACTCTTGTTTAAATTACAAGACCCTAATATAATTTTTAATTCGACATTATTTGATTGTTTCATAATATGTATTGTTATATTTAAATTAGATGCAACAGTTTTTTTTATATATAACCTTTATAAAAGCTTACATATGAGCGGGGTAGAAAGGACCATCTGAGCCTTTACCATAGTAAAGATATAAACTAAAATTTTACAAGAGATAATTAGTTAAATGAATATTCATTCTAACTCTGCTGAAGTTTTCTGACGAAATACCAGATCAGGATTATATAAGGTCTTATCTCCGTAAGAAATGTACCCATGAAATTTATATTTTGTATTAGTTGAATCTTAAAAATTCTAAATAAAAAATAAGACATTGGATCGATGTCCCCAGGCTGTCCCATTCAACTCAGCCTGTAGCTTAAGAAGATCCAGGTAATAAATTTGTAAAAAACAGCGAAAAACTGAAAATTAGCTGGAAGTTTCACTGAAGAATTTCGGATAGTTGTTTATTTAATATGCGTTATTTATTGTGATTTAACTGCTTTATTTGTCTCGATATAATTACTCAAAGTCAAATTGAACCTTGTGCCTTATCCTGCGAATATTTAAAAGCTAGAACAGAAAATTTAAGAAAGACGATAAATTTAGATTTTTGTTAGAACTATATATAAATATGAACAAATAAATTTCTTTAGATGACAAACTATAATCATTTTCCATGGTGTAATATATAATAAGTCTGAAGAAAATACATTTTTTCGATTCTAAATTATGGAAAAACTATAACAAGTAGTGCCTCAAGCTAAAATAATTATGATTCAATTTACCTTAAATCACATTATATTATACGTCAATAAACGTAATCAACAGATTTTAATTAGCCACTTTATATTTGTTAGTTTACGCGAAAGAAAAGTCGCGTCCGTGCGCGGTGCACGTTTAACTATCTGTGAAAAAGCCCGAGTCGGGGACATAATAGAGCAGTTAATACCGTATCCGTCCCGCAGAGGTTAGCGAGCTATCAAGACACGAGCCAATTTGTGGCGCGCTAAAAAAAGTAAGTGATCCCATTACACTACACCCTGAAAACCCACCCTCAAATGCGGCTTCATTTAAACGTGCTCACCACTGACGACTGTACAAAACACCACAATCATATCTCCAAGTATTTTTCCTGCGAGCAACTTCACTAGATTTCATGCACATCAATTTAACCAGATACCCTGCGCTCATATAATATTTATAAGAATTTTTATGAGAAATGAAAATATAATTTGATATAAAACCGTTTGGCCACTGATGATAGTGATGATACATGATATCGGAAAATGTTAAATGTATGAACTTCCTCGTAACTAGGTAAATATGCAATATTATTAATAAGATTAATATAAATTTTATATGGCCAATGAGCAAAATATCGGTTGCATATAATTTAGCATGAAAACATGCATGGTTTGATAATATTTTATATGTAGTATATCTAAATCCTATATACTTATACTATTTAAATATTTGATATTGTGTATATCTATATACTATACACATTTCATGTCCGTGATAAATAAAATTTAGTTAAAACTAGCTTTAGCAAAACAGATTTAATATAATATTTAATGAACATGTGTAACTTTGGGTAGTAATACAGAAAAAGCTGTAAACATCATTTCCTGTAAAAACTATTGTTAATGACTAAAAATTTTACAACTAAAGACATAAATTAAATTGAAACAAAAATTCTAATTATTAGCAACATTAATTTTGATGCATGACTAAAGAATAGCGTGAATAAAGTCATCACTATAATACCAATTGCTTACGGATCAAAACCCCTTTTACTAAAATGTACATGATAATGATATTACTCTAGTTAAAATATTGAACATTTTAGTATCTTTCTTCTTTTAAATATTAATTTATGTTAAGACGGTAGGTATTGAAGTAAAATTAGCAAGTTTTTAAATCGTATTCCGATGTTTAATTTTTTTTTTTGAGTGATATATTTACTCATCGATTACTAAATTATTTACAATATTTACACAATGTTATGCTTCAGACCATTTATTGATGACCCTCAATGCTTTCTTCTATATAAATATTAAGTGAAGTGGGTTATTCATTAGTAAGATAATTTCTCTAAATGCTTTCACCAGATAATACAGCACTGTTCAACATCGTCGAGGGCTGTAGTGGAGGGGTAGCTCAGTGGTAGGCGTGTCCTGAAGGGTATACGGATGTTAGCCGGAGTATGAGAGTCGTTTTCGCGGCGTGCGGGATGACGGAAGCGGCAGGCGCGTCAGCGGTAAGCGGATTCAGACCGGCGGTAATCTAAGTTGCACAAAGGAACGATTGTCCCGAACTAATTGCCAGCAGGGACTACTTTCCTTTAGCGTTGCTCGAAGAGTTTAACGTTCTATGTTATCAGATATATGTGCATAATAACTCGCACACATCGTCCTTTGAGTACATTAAATATTATATATATATATATATATATATATATATATATATGTACATATATAATAAGTATGCATACACATGTATATGTAAAAGTGATTTATTGAAATTATAAAGATTTTCAATGTTTGTTATAATATATTTTTATTATCCTGTCTTAAAATATATTAAATCCTACTTCTTGATAATTTACAAATATTTTTTAATGTACAATAGTAGGGGCTACAAAGTTAATAAATATTTTACATACGCAAATTTTACTGAATTCTATTATATATATATATATATATATATATATATATATATATATATATATATATATATATTAGGGTGGTCCTTAAAATGGTCATTTTCGAATTTCCTTGCTCCCAGGAGCTCAAATGGTTCCAAATTGATAAAAAACAATTCTCTGAAAATTTTAGCTCTTAATATTAACGTTTAGATAGAGCGCAATTCAATCAAAGTTTTGTATGGAAATAGCATGGAAAAATTATCAAAAATTTAAAAAATGTTTTTTAGATGTAATTTAGCGAACAAATGAATGAATAAAACTCATTCATTTGTCGCTAAGTTATACCTAAAACATTTTTTTTAAATTTTCAAAATTTTTTCCATGCTCTTTCCATACAAACTTTGATCGAATTACGCTCTATCTAAACGTTAAGATTAGGAGCTAAAACTTTCAGAGAATTATTAACTTCCCGTAGGGCAAGTTATAGTAATCGCAAAAAAATCGAAAATGAAAATTTTTATATATCTTTACGTTTCAAAGGTTTCTGAAGATTTTGGCATACCTTAGAAGAAATGGATGTATGTGTGTGTGTGTGTGTGTGTGTGTATGTATGTATGTATGTATGTATGTATGTATGTATGTGCGTGTGTGTATGTATGTGCGGATACAAATTTTCGTCGACGATTTCGGGAACACGGATCAACCGATTTGAATAATTCAAAAAACATTCGATTCGTATTGATAAGGAGACGTGCTGATTAGTTTTTGGCGAAGGCAGGTCTAGCCGTTCCGAAGATACGGGGCAAAATGTGCCGAAAACGGTAACTCAGTTTTTAAGAGAACGGAGCGTCCGATTTGAATAATTCAAAAAACATTTCACTTGTATTGACAAGGTGAAGAATCGATAAAATTTTCATGAAGGTAGGTCTAGCGGTTTCGGAGATATGGAGGAAAAAGTAAAAAAATGAGCCATTTGGCGGTCAAAAATGATCATTAGACATATGCACATCAAATTATCAGATATTTTATAGAGATTTTAACAATAAGTATACATTTTGTTAACATTTCTATGGGTTCCGTACCAATGCTTATGCGTTAGACAGCGACGCGGCGCTTACGCGCTTTATATTTTGTCCCTATGCAGTTAAAGCAGTACGATTGCTTTCAAAAAAATTTCAGATCTTCTACAATATGTCAAAATACAGAAAAAAAAATTTTTTTCAAAAAAAAAAATGTTTTTTTAAAAAAAAATTTTTTTTTTCAAAGAAAAGTTATTTTTTGTCCAATTTATAGTTTCTCAAAAATCTTATTCTTTCAAAGTAATTTTTTTTCAAAAATGTTAATTGTTTTAAAAAAATAATAATTTATGGTACGGGAAGTTCCAGCAATTTGCCTTAAGGCACGATGCCTTAATTGCCTTAAGACAGAATTCCACTTACAGCTAGTTTTTTATCAATTTGGAACCATTTGAGCCCCTGGGAGCAAGGAAATTCGAAAATGACCATTTTAAGGACCACCCTAATATATATGTATATCACTGTTCTTCAGAAAAATGTTTATTATTATCATGACTGAAAATACTGACAATGATAGGTTTATTAACAAAGAACTGTATTTATCACTTGTAATCGTTGGCCACGCAATAAAAGTCGACACATGTTGTAAATTATTCTTCTCGCCCGACGGCATCATAAAATAAATTTATATACATTATCTGAAGCTTAATGGTGCGCGGGTGTGGCGCCGCACACAGTTTCTGTGTATACACTTGTCGCATCTTTATCGTAATAACATCTTGCGAACACAACAACAGCAACACAACCGCGTGGCAATTTGGCCACCCATCCGCGCACCGACGGCAATTCCGAAACCTTTTAAATCATATCCAAACATTTACAGAATAACCATTACAACCCCGCCGCGTCGATCCCGCGGCTCGGTCCGCTATCCCCAATCGGAAGCGATATTCTGTACTTGCCGGCACCCTCGTGCGAAGCGCTTCCTAGGCGTACCCGAGCTCAGTCCAGAGCCAATAGCGCCGCGCCGTAGGCGTTCACGTACAACGGCTACAGAGCGACGTAGACATCAAAAGGCAACTCCGCCTAGACGCGCAATACTATTTCGGATGTCGAAAGCGTCGGACGAAAATTAGGAAGCTCCTGTGTGCGGCGTGTGATTGTGATTTCCGTGCGTGTTGTACGCGAACCATAAAACATGTGGTCTGATATTTGCTTTTCAGTACGATCGTACAAATGTTGTAACGTTTTCACATTTGCATTTTAAATCAACAATTCCTAATCAAATTATTTAATTTAAAAAAAGGAAAAAAAATTTAAGTGTCGTGCGTTTTGATCAGTGCGATATGGTGATGATGATGCAAACGACGGACGCTTGCAATGCGGACTACGGTTACCGTGTGCCGTCGGCGAGTCCTGCCCGTAGCGATACGAGTGAGGAACTTGTAGTGGACGGAGTTGATGGAGAATCCGGCGATTGTCCGAGAACGCCAGAAGCTGTCGATCTGACCAGATCACAACCGACTACTGCATCAGAATTTTACTCGCTCAAAGCGAAAGACAATGGCGCCAGGAATTCTCCGGTTGGAGTTGTTCCTTTGGTTGCAGACGGCGTGGCGACGAGGCCGATAGCCACACAGGAGCCGCCGGTAGCCAGACGTCTGGCTTTTTCTGTAGAAAACATTTTAGACCCAAATAAGTTTACCGGTGGAAAGGATTGGACGAGGACGCGGCCGCTTTGGGCAGACGATAGAGATGGAAGTGAATCCGGTATGTAATAATAATATAAATAATTAAATAAACAAATTACATATATATATATATATATATATATATATTATAACTAGATATGTTATATTTTATTTTAAACCAGATAGAATTTGTAGATGTAATGTTAATATTAAGTGCAATATCACTTACATTAGTAATACGGTAAACTTCTCCCAAATAAAACGTTCTCAAATGTATACTTAAATAATGACTTGGTATTCATCATTAGACAGTTTTCTAGATAAAGTTAATATTAACATTTTAAATGGTAAATTTAACAATTTTTGTAATTGATTTAAAATTAATATTATTAATAATTATAATTATAATCTTACTGTTGTTATCAGTAGGATAACAACATAGGATTAGGATAGGATAGGATTATTTTTTTTATTTTTTCAATCCCTAAAACCCTACAATGAGAAACTGCGATACGAGTGACTATCAATAAAATAAATAAAAACCGCTAATAATGATTTGCTATTCTAATATATTTCATACTACCGAAATTATTTAGTAAAAAAGGCAACAAATTACATTGTAATAATAAACTAATTTAAAAAAATAATTGTAAAGTATGCTACTAAATTAAAGAAATGATTAGAAACAGTATGTAAATAGCAGCTAAGGGACCGTAAAAAGACCGATGTTATGTCAAGACTATGTTACCAATTTTCATGCAAAATGCTACTAAATACAGTCAAATTGACATGTATTTGCAGTGCGATCAGGCGTTTTACACATAAAATGCAACTTCACTCAAATGTTATCAAGCCATACTTCAAAGATCCAGTTATGATAACGTATTATATATCTGCATTTTCTAGATTAGGTCTTATATCTAAAACGCCTATAAGATTTTCACAGTTTTTAGTACCACTTTATATGGAAACTGCAACATAACAAAGCCTAGCTATAACATTGGTCTATTTTACGGCAGAATCGGTTCCTTAATATTCCATATTCAGCTTCTGTATTTTGTTTATACTCTTATTAACTATGTTATTGAATTAGATAATCACTTCGTATTTTATTTAAAGTTCAAATAATGAAGGTAATAAATGAAATAAATGTGATCAAATGCGTTATCAAAATAATATATGAACATATATATCAAATAAATGAAGTACGAATATTACAATTTAGTATTATATAGAACTATATAATAATAACGGATGAGGTGTTAGATAAATTACAATAACACGCCACAAATAAAATGTCAAATATTAAATAATAAGATTAAATATATTAGTCTGAATAATTTGAAAATCTTCAGAAAATCCAATTCATCTAATTACAAGTCGTTCAATTCACCCAGCTCGATTTAATGACGAAGACTAAAATAATCTGTTAGTCGATAACCGTTCGAGCGCATCTCGTCGCACTTGTATAATTTAATGTGCGCCACTTTACTTCAAAACACGGTTGCGAAGTGCCCATAAAACGTGAAACAGCATCAACCCTTTCCGAAGGGTGAGTACCGCGTCGTCGCAAGGAAGCCGATGATCCCGGTCGGCTTAACAACATTTCCGTGTCTCGCTCGCAATCATAAGGGGAGTTTGAATTAAAATCAACGAATTACGCGGCAGCGGGGGCGTATGAGTATCGTTCATTAATAAACGATATCATTGATGGTAAAGATACTATTAGAATAATTATCGTGAAGAGCAGAACAATTTGTAAGCAATGTCTAAGTAGTCATTTACCATTTACGTATAAACCAGTGGTATTGTGTCATTTTTTTTTACGGTTTAGTAGAAAAAGACATTTCGGACTCCAGTTTACGGTTCGGAAAAACAAACAGTTTCGGTTCGGTTTTCGTTTAAACCCTTGTTCATAACGATATGTTCATTTAAAAATGTATCATAAGTTCAATTCATCAAAACAGCAATTCCTTTTTTTTCATAGTCAGCAATTCGTTCGTTATTAGAAATTATATTTATGGACCGATTCTGCTGCACAACAGACCAACGTTATGGCAAGGCTATGTTATAAAGAACTTTCTATACAAAATATTGTCAGAAGCCATGGTGTTGCTGTGCAGTCAGGCATTTTTCTCAGGTTGTCAGATAGATAATCTAACTTAGAAACCGCACAAATGTAAAAAAATAACGATTTTAGATAACATGGTCTTTCTAACCCAGCTTCATAACATACGAGTGACGTTGCAGTTTATGTGTAAACTCCTGAATGAATAGCAAATACATGATATTTTGACAGTATTCAGTATAATTCAGTAGCATAATGTATGGAAGTTGTAGCGTAACATGACCTTGCCATAACATTGATGCGGCAGAATCGGCCCTGTCCAAGAAGGAAGTACCGGGACGACGTTCTGGAGCGTTCCAACTCGATAAGACTACTGGTATTAACCTCCTATAGGCTAAACATCCTTTGTTTTACATCTATAAAACTTAGAGGAACAAAAAATCACTATTTATATTAATAATATTTATATTTATTATAAGCAATTGAAAAACAAAAAAATATTACTGAATTATGTGATTTAAGACACAGTGTCTCATAATACTTGTACTTCTGTGTATAAAAATGCTATTTAAGCTTAAAAAAAAGTAAACGTCATAAATATTCATATTGGCCATCTTGACAACATTATAGAATTAAAATTTATGCCCCATCTCACAAAAAAAGACCTAAATAGGTTCTTTGGTAAAATATTGAAAAATTTAGAATGTGACCTGAAAATTACGTAAGGCTATAGACGGTTTATGATTCTAGAAAATCCATCCAATTTTTTGATAATAAGTTTCTAGAGGGTTAACTCTAAGAACCACATTTATGTTATACATCTAAAAAAAATTAGAAAAACAAAATATCTGCAATTATAGCCCCTAGATGCAAATAAAAAACAAAAAATTCTTTTTAAACTATTTTTTGGTATTAATGAATTATGTAACTTAAGACATAGTGGCCTATAATGTTTGCACATCTATATATGAAAATTTCATTTATGGTTAAAAAGCCTAGTAAATGTCATAAATATTGATATTGCTTATCTTGACAACGTTATAGGTTTAACATTTATGCATCATCGCACAAAAAAAGCTATAATTATTTGGTAGAATATAACAAAAAATTGAATGTGACTTGGAAGTTACGTGAACTCATATAGAGTTAATATCCCTGATTTCAGAGAATCCAGCAAATTTGCTGCTGATAATTTTCTCATTTCAATAATTCCTATTTTATTAAAATTAATTATTTAACAGGAGGCTCATCTGATCATCACGCACGAATAATCATTAACCTCTTAATGATTTTTTGTAGCTAATATTGTTAACTCAAGTTATTATTGAATTTCATCAAACTGCTTCAAGTTTAGTACTCAGAGCTGTCATTTCCCAGGAAAAATTTATCGGAATACAATTTTAAATTTAATTACAATTTAAAAAATATCTAGCTTCGAACAAATTTTCGAATAACGTGATAAATAAGTGGTAAAAAAATTTTATAAGAAATTTTTCTAAACCAAATCTTTAGAACTATTCAAATGATATGATTATTATAATTCTATTTTATTTCGTGTGTATTGTTTTTAGTACGAATTATGATCTCTAAAACGAGATTCCTTTGGAGTATAAAACAATTTGAATATCACAAATTCAACTGTTCTCTGTAATTTATATTATTCTATACAATTGTATAAAAATATATTTTTGCGGGTTTTGTAATTTTTTATGTTTTATATTCGTAATTTGCAATTATTCAGGATTTCCTAACTTAATTTTGATATGTTAGCTAAAAACTATAAAGTAAAATATTTAAAGTGTTGATATAATTATAAAAAAACTGTGTTGCCATATCTCAATAACTGCACCGATCATGAACTTACTTATTAATGTTTACTGATACATTTTTACTAATTTATTCATGAAAAACATGTCTTTAATATTTTATTATATATCTCTCTGATGTTCAATTTGTCGATATGTTTCACTGCTTCATTATGATACTTATACTAAAAATTATTATATAATTAGTGTTCCCGAAAAATACGTAATAAATAAATACATAAAAGACTGAATAAATATAGATATTAAAAAGTCCATTGTTCCGAAACGAATTCAACATCCCTGAATGGTTAAAATTGACTACCGTGTTGATTCAATAATCTCAAAGGGTACACGCTTTACGAGAGCGAGCGCTCGAAAACGCGTAAAAGCTTCATCCTCGAACAGCCTTTGAAACAAGTACTAAATAAGTTTAAATCGTCTTTAATGGACACACAAATTCGTTAGCAATGATGGTATTTTAATTTGGTTTATCTATGGCTGAAAAGATTTCACTCGGGGCAGCCGGATAACAATCGAGTAAAAACAGCTTAAAATTTGTGAAAGACGAGTAAACAAGATTTAATAGTAGATATTTAATATTATACATTTTATATATAACAATCATACGTTTTAAACTAATAATAAAGAAATTAGGTAGTCGAAAACAACTTTAAATAATATATAATGTTTTGATTGCATTGATTAACGGAGATTGATTAGTTTTTTTTTCCAAAAAATATGCTTCATGTTCTTGATGCAAGAAATGAATTGTTTGCAAAATCATTGTTTTTTCATAATACATCTGCTGAAAATGTGTGATCAACAGTTTGGAATATTTCATATTTAACAAGTTTTTCAAACAATTTAAATAAAGTTTCGAAAAATTCATTCACATGTTTTTACTGATAATAAGGAGTTTTTAATTTTCAAAAATAATTAGGATAGGGAAGGGCACAAAGGTCTAACTTGACTTTTGGCTATTACACTGCAAAAACCAAATCAACTGCATCAAATAACACATATTAAACAAACAACTAATTAACTTTGTTCAGTAAAATACCTGATTCAATTCATCAATGTAAAAATGTGTTTTTTATATTTTTTATCTTGAAATTTGTCATCTTGTCCTTTTTACCCCAAAGCGGGGTAAAATGATAAAGCCAGGAGACAAATAGATCAAATGTCTCATTTTTAGTTTTGAAAAGATTTTACAAAATAATAGTTTCATTTTTCAACCAATGCAAAATATACATTTCATTTCATTCACTTTTTTCACAAGGATAACACTGTATATAACCTTGATCTGGTATTTTGTCAGAAATATTCATAAGCAGAATTAGAATAACTATTAATTTAATTTACTTCTCGTAAACATACTTAACTCAATTTACTTTTTTCAAGTTTAATATTTTTTATTGTTTACATCTTTGCCAGGGTAAAGATTCAATTAGTCTTTTTTACCACACCCACGTAAAGCTTTTAGAGAGGGTATATAAGAAAATTGTTGAATTTAAGTTAGAAATATCAATACATCTGAAACAATTATGTATCGTGTACTTGGAATTTATATCAAGGCCTCGTAAACTAAACAACAGTCCTCACAACCAAAAAAACTAACGAAAGAAAATACTTTTGTTATTAATAGGATTTCGAACATTTCCGTTTATCTCCTGATAGCCATGTCGTGAGAATCAATGGCTGCTTATACAAGTTTTGCCCTCTACTTTCATATATTATTGTTAAAAAATTTCTCAACTTTACTTGTTTTTGACCTTTAAGCCCCGCTCTACCCTATTATATATATATATATATATATATATATATATATATATATATTTGTACTTGTTTTCTGAATAGTAAAGCCAAAAAAATAGATTTTTTGACAGTAGTAGTCATCAGTTAAAAACAAATGTTGTAGCTATTGTAATGAGCAAAATGATGAAAAAAGTAATTGAATTTATAAATGGATAAATGATGTGTAGGTACACTAATTCAATTATTATTTAATATAATTTTTTAAACATTGTTATAAAACTAATAGTTTTTTAATCCCTTTTTACTTTATTCTCGACAACTTTTTTCATATAAATTTTTTTTCATTATTTGTCCTGCTAAGTATTTCACTTAAACCGATGTAATCATTGTAAAATGTTGTGAACTTTCACATAGACATGCATCATATAAAGTATAGTACTATAGTGTATAAACATCGAAGCAAGTGTCGGAGAAAAAGTTTTCACCTAGCCCGACGCTGCTCGATGTTGTCCATTTTGAGTCATTGGGGTTAAGAGACTGCGGTCGCGACGACAACTCCGCCGACCTACCCTCCAAGTTCCCGCCCAATCAATTGCGTTATCGATATCGCAGAGTCCGATGCTAACACGATAATTGATTGGGGATCGGCCTGCGGCGGTGCTCTGCCGAGAGCTATAGCCGACTTTCCCCCAACGGACAGAGCAGAATGAAACCACACATACGATAGATGTTCATGGCCCTGATCAACAGAATGATGTCGGATTGTATTTCCATTTAGCGGAAAATTATAGACGTCTATATTTTCAGGATATAATTATGGGAAGATTAACTATTTTTCAGACTTCATGAAAGAGTGCTAAATTTCAAATATATTTTGTAACTGTCGTGGGGTAAGTTATAGTATTCGCTCAAAAATCGAAAATTAAATTTGTTGCATATATTTACGGTTCAACGGTTTTTGAACATTTTGACATACCTCAGAAAAAATTGATGTTAGTGTGTGTAGTATATATAAGCAGTATATATAGTAGTATATATTTTGTATGGGTAAAATTTTTTGTCTACGATTTAAGGCGCACGGATCAACTGATTTCAATTATTCACAAAAACTGGTCCAGCTGTTTAGGCAAATGAAACAAAAAGTGCAGCAGATGGAATTCGATTTTTGCAACAATTAGATTGATTCGAAATACATTCCATTCATGTTGACGACGAGAAGTGCTGGTTATTTTTGACTAAGGCAGGTCCGCTCGCTTAGGAGATACAAAGCAAAAAGGTCTGAAAATTACAGTTTTTGTTAAAATGAAGCATCCGATTCCAATGATCCAAAAAACATTTTGCTCGTGTTGACAGTGCGAAGAAACGATTAGTTTTTGGAAAAGGCAAACAAAAATTATATCAAAATTTCATTTCCAAAATGGAATTTTCATTTCCAATTTTTTTTCTAAATATCAAAAACGATTCAGATTTTAATGTTAATTCTAACTAAAATTCTAAAACTCACTTATATACTTGAAACAAATGATTTTGTAATTCAGTTGATAGAATTCTTAGAAATATGAGTTAAGGTCCATCATTGTAACTCCGTTTGATTAATTTTTGTTTATTTATGTTTCATGTAAACTTATATTAACGTCGTCGTCCAATTTATAAGCTCTTATATTTTATCTATAAAATACGAATAATAAAAGTTACAATATTTAGAATAATCCATTTGAAAAGTACGGTTACGAGAAGTACTAGAAATTTGCCTTAAGGCACGATGTCATACATCAATAGTTTTTTTTTATATATAATACAAATTAGGAGTTGAATTTGATAGAAGTTGATCAAAAAAGACATTTTATTGACAAAAAATGCTGCATGGCATTACTATTCATAAAAACGTATATGTTGCGATTTAATCAAGTGTTTTTCTGCAATTTTAATATTTGAATTATAATTATTATAATTATTGTCAGTATATCATGTTAAGGAGTTTTACACTAATAACATTCCTATATAATAAAACATGTTTCAATCATTTACTGCATAATCCCAATCATGTGATTTGGAATTGATTTTAATATTTTTTTCATACAATTTTACTCTCAAGGGAGAAAAAAATATATTTTATTTTGATTAAGATACTTTTTAATTATATACATGGTTTATTTTCAAGAATTACCTTTATATAGAAACCACGAATGTTGTTTTACCATACTTTGTTCCCAATCCCAACTTGGCAAAGTACAAACCGTTTCCAACATCGCGAGAAAACATTATCGGGCCGCCCAGAAAAACTTTAAAATGCATAATCAAAAATTCCTTTTCATTATATTAATATTTCTAAAATATTTTATAGCCATCATTGTTGATAGCTTGCGCTCATCAAATAAGCAGGCTGGCTATCAACAATGATTGTAATACATGCAATGCAATAATCGATTGAATGCGATAGAACAAATTTTTTTTCTTTAATTTTCTTTGAACAGCGATCAGAACTTATGGGTTCTATCAGCTGTTGTGAATAAGATCTTACAAACTACGTTTATTTTATTGCAGATGGCAACCCAAACAGTTGTCACATCTCTGTACGATAAATTTTTATTACAATCTCTGTAATAGGGCAAGTATGGTGCAACAATGCCGGGTGAGGGCTATTTTCACTTGGAAACATATTGCTATCTATATTTCCAAGTGAAAATCGTTGTCAATGTTGCCTGACAACAGGCTACTCGAAGTGGGTATCGAGTCCGGGACCTCTGAAACAAGCCCCGTCGCTCTTAACCGCTTACCTACGGGCGAGCCGGAAGTTAATCATAAAAGATATTTTATTGACAAAAAATGTCGATTACCGAGCTGAGACTGCTTTTTAATTCGTATACGTATTCGTTATACGTATAGGTTGCGTTTATAATATTCTATAAAGTTTCGTCCTTCCCCAAATTTTAATTTTTGTCATACATGCAATGAGTAATATTTATATAATTATATTAATTGTCAGTATATTTTTTTTTTTTTTTATTTTTTTTTATTTTTATTTCATTAAGTAATTACAACTGTCTATAAATATGACATCTAGTAATTTTTATGATTAATATAAATAGAAAGGGCATATCAGGCCGCCCAGTGGTGGTCCTAATATTATTGTTGTTAAACTAAGGTAGATTTGATCCAGGTAGTCTTAAAAACTAAACAAATTAAACTATACATATTAGATAAAACAAAACGAAACAAACAAAAAAAAAAATAAATAAAAAAAAAATAAAATAATAATAATAATAATAATAATAATCTTCTAATCTAAACTAATCTAGTTTAAACATAGGAGTAGGTCTACATTATTTTTAAACGATAACTTAAAAACCTTATTGTGCTAACTGAATAAGTTTTGTTCTCTTCAGTCTGTAATCGAAAGTTGTGTCGTATAATTTGGCTGCAAGTTCGTTGCTGTGATTGTCAATATTTTGTTTGTGTCTCATTGAATAGTTTTTAATTTCTTCTGTGACTGTGGCTGTGCAAGTGTCTTGATGTATCATCCAGTTGGGGACATATCTGGGAGCTCCCACTGCTTGTCTAATTGTCAGTATATTATGTTAAGTAGTTTTACATTTGCAGCATTTCTAGATAATAAAACATATTTCTATCATTTACTGCAGATTTTCTCATATAAATTGGAGTAGATTTTAAGATTTTTTTTTTCATAAAAACAGAAAGTTAAACTTTGTTTTAATGAAAACAATTTTGATCTTTATACGAGTTTTATTTATATAGAATAATAATTTATAAAGAATAATCTTTATATAGAAACGACGAATGTTGTTTTACAATACATATACATATGAATTATTGAGTATGATATGATAAAATGTGCATACGCAAAATTACTCACGCAATTAAAGTACATTGAAGTATACGTGCTTTTTGTATTATAGAAAAGTATACTATTTGACCAAAACAAAAGTTGAATTCGGACCTACTAAAATTTAAATCACGCACGATAATGAATCGCCTACAGTAATTATTGACTTAATTATATATATATATATATATATATATATATATATATATATATATATATATACACTATATATATGCTAGTTTATATATGTCATTTATTCTGAACTTTGTTCCCAATCCCAGTGACAAAGTACAAACCATTCCCAATATCACGTGAAAACATTTTCTGGCCGCAAAAACTTGAAAATGATTGAAATATTGAAATACGACAGAACAACCATAATAAACAAGATAATTTGTAAAATTTTGTTTTGTTCATCGAGCGATGTTTTGCCAAAAAACTATTAAAGAAAAGCACAAAAACGAAGTGATTTGTCACGATAATAAATAACCAAAACTTACGAGCATTCGTTGTTTCGCATTACAACTGTCTGATGGATAACGTTTTTTTTTATTAGTAGAAGTAATACAAACTTAAGAGTCCTATAAGCTGTTGTGCTAATTAGACTTGATACTAGTCAGTTCTACAGGCGGCAACCCAAACAGTAGTCCCATCTCTGTGTTAGGGATTATTATTACAATTTCTGTAATAGGGTGAATATTTATTAATGCAGCAATGCCGAATGAGGGCTATGTTCACTTGGAAACATATTTCTATCTCAATATCCAAGTGAAAATCGTTGTCGCTTCTGCTTGACAACAGGCTGCTCGAAGCAGGATCGACCCTAGAACCTCTGATTCAGGTCCAGTCGATCTAGCCATTGATGGGCAACGCAAAGGCACGAATAATACTCATTAAGCTTGGTTATAATTTGATAAAACATTGCGTGCACTAACAACAAATCAAATCAATAAATCTCTTACACCCACTTTTGCATAATTCTGGATGTCGATGATGACTCTTCCAAAATACTGGGGGATTGACACTTCAATCTGTTTGTGTTTGTGTATGCACGTTGTCTGCAATCAGATCAATATACAGATCGGCATGATACGTCGAGTGACCGTCGGCTGCATGCCGCATCAGATTTGGAATTACTCGTATCATATGACCCGAACAACTGGCATTATCGAAGGATCACACAAATCACGACGAAATCTACAGAGAGGCGAGACGAGAGGATTAGTTGATATTCGGCAAAATGACGAGAATTTAGTTAAGGAGATAGCTGATGATTAGATTACCGGAAATTGATTAAGGATTACTGATTTTGCGTTTAAATTGTAGTTCAAAAAAATAATAACTATGGCATCGTGTCTTAAGGCAAATTTGCTGAAATTTCTCGTACCGTAATTTAAATTTTTTAAGAACTTCAAATTTTAAATTTCTTTAACATTTATGATAATTTTGTCTTTTTGTGAAAATCTTGAATTTTTTGACAACTTTGAATATTATCTTTGGTAATAATTTTAGAGCCAAAATATCGAGGGCGCGTAAGAGGCGTATCGCAGCCTAAGGGTTAAACATTAGAAGTCTCCATACAGAACAAAACCTTTGCATTATTTTTTTTTAATTTATTTATTATTATACAGTGATCAGAACAGTAATTACATTCTATGAACTGTTATGCTAAAATGTATAAAACAAAAACAAAAAAAGAATAAACTAAATAAGAATAAATAAAGGTAGCATAAAGAAGTAATAAATAATAATAATAATAAATAATAAAATAAAAAAATGGTACAAAAAAATACAATAAATTAACTATTATATTTTGATAATTTAGTGAAAATTATAGAAATTGTTCCGTTAAACAATTTGCTAAATTAGGATTTAATCTCTATAAAGTATCTGATAATTTGATGTGCATCTATATAATGATCATTTATGACCATCAAATGGATTTTTTTAAAACTTTTTTATGAGATTTCCAAAACCATTTTTCATTCCGTCAGTACAAGTGAAATGTTATTTGAATCATTCAAATCTGACGCTCCGTTCTCTCAAAAACTGAATTGCCATTTTTGATACTTCTTGCCACTTATTTACGAAACCTGCATTCACCAAAAACTAATCAGCACGTATTCGCGTTAATAGAAATCGAATGTTTACGAATCATTCAAATCGGTTAATCCATGCTCTCAAAATCGTGGACAAAAATTTGTGTCCGAACTTTCATACTATACACACACACATTTGTCCATTTATCTGAAAAGTATGACAAAACGTTCAGAAACCTTTAAAACGTAAAGATATACAAAAATTTTCATTTTCGATTTTTTTTGTATTTTCAAAAAAGAGTACAATAAAGGGTATGGGCGCATTGCCATATAGAATCGGCCCCACCCTGGTATTTAAATAATTTATACGCCATTTTATAGGTCTAAATGATAAAAACCGATATACCAATTTTCAACTTTCTATCTCATCTTATGGCCGAGATATCATTGAAAATATGTGAAAGTGGCCCCTTTTTTCAAACTCACTTTTAGACGTAACCATAAAAGATATCGAAAAAAAATTTACGTGGTTCTATTCATATTGGCTTAGGCCACATTATGTAGAACAATCGATGCCAAATAATCAATTATTATTAGCTGAAAAAGATAAAATAATTTTTCAATTGATGTTTTCCGGTAGTGCGTTTAGTTGGACCACCTTCTAATTAGCTTTATTCGAAAGATTATTGTTTTTTCTTTTAGTACTGAAAATATTGTTCAAATCAATTTGGTGGAACACATTGGAAAATTGAAAAAACCGGAGCTAATACACCCGCGCGTAACGCTAATATACCCTGCAATTGCATAGAGTTCGTTCGAACGCAAAGCTGTGCGCGATGCGCCCGAAACGATTTCTAAGAAATTCTGAATGTGACAATATTTATTATATAGTTATATGTATTCATATGAAATAATGATATAATGAAACATTGTAATTTCAACAAACCCAAGAAACATTTCTTTTTTTGAATGATAATTGCAACATTGTAATTATAAAGCCCTTATTGTGGCCTATCTTTATCAGTACTACTCAATACTACAATACAAAAAGAAATATGACAAATGGTAATCTGAAATTCTTTGCTTTTTGTTATTTAAAATTTTTCAAAAATTATTCGCCATTTGATGCGGAAACTTTCTATATAGTACTTCAGGAATTTACAAAAATTAATACTGAAAGTATTCTAATAATCATTTTCATAACATAAAACTTTTTAGTTAATTCATTTAAAAAATTACATTATTTTTATGTTTGTATTTTTTATGTGGCTTATTTAGTATAGTGACAATTTTTATGTGGTTTATTTAGTATAGTGACAATTTAATTTAATTTAATTTCAGTGTATATATATAAAATATATTTTAGTGATTTAGTTGATTTAGTGATTTAGTTAGTTAAGATTTAGTTAACATAGTAGAACTAATAATGTCTAAAACTTGCAAAAACTGTGATAAATATTTATTCAAAATGCGTAATAGAACGAAAATCATTCTAACCGAGGATGATGAACAGTTGTATAGTAGTTCAATAGGAAAAATAATTAAAATTGGTGATGTTTTGTGTTCCACTTGTAGACTAATTCCTTATAGAGGAGAAGCAAGCACAGACAATATTAATGATTTATCGCATAGTAGTACTGAAAACAAATGTGTTAGTGATTCTTGCAGTGAATATGAATGTAATATACCTCAGAAAACTGATTTATCCGTAGATCTTTGTCTCAATCGAGTTGCATCGACGCATAGACATTGTTCTATTTGCAGTAATAAATCCGACCTAATTACAATTCCTCTAGAAGCCAGGATTCACGCATTTGTAAAAGTCAGAATATATATACCGCTTGGAAATCGTGCATGCAATAAGCATTTTTTTGGAAAAATTTTTTATGAAGAAGATATACGACAGTTACGTATTTATTCAAACACTAGTCTCGTCCCTCAGAAGGTAATATCAATATTTTTAAACGCTTTGGCAGATACAAGTGTTTCATTATTTAAGCAGATAGATAATTTATCTATATCGTCTGAGCAAATAAAAATATTAACAGGTTTTAATCTAGAAGTAATTGCAGAAATAAGTAAAATGCTTAGATCAATGAAAAATAGTAATAATCGAAACATATTCCAAGCATTAGTTATTTTTTTGTTCAAATTAAAGACGGGAAATTCTAATCAAGTCATCGCCGGCGTTTTTAATATTTCAAAGAGACAAGTCTCTCATTATTATAAACAAATTTTAATTGGATTCGAAAAAGATATATTGGATCAAAATTTTGGATTAGAGTCTTTTACCAGAACCCAATTAATATCGGAAACATCATACAACGCACAAAAAATTCTGGGATTAACCAATGAGCAACTGGCATTAATATGTGATGGTACATATATACGACACGAAAAGAGCACAAATAATGAATATCAAAGAAAGTCATTTTCTGGCCAAAAACGGGTACCACTATGCAAACCATTTACAATTTGTACAACAAATGGTTTCATAGTTGACTTTTTAGGCCCATACCTGGCAACACAAAATGACGCCACAATCATGAAAATTATATTAAAAGATGCGCATGGCATCAGAACTTTTTTGCAACCTGATGATATTCTATTGGTAGATCGCGGTTTTCGTGATGCTTTAACAGATATAAAATCAGCAGGATATGTGCCTCTTATGCCATGCTGCAGGGGTAGAAGAAAACAACTCACAACAGAAGAGGCGAACGAATCCAGAAGAATTACAAAACTTCGATGGGTTATTGAAGCTGTACATGGTAATATTGCGCAAAGATATCGGCTTTTACACAACACACTAAATAATAAATTATTGCCTAAAGTCCGAACATTATGTAAAATTGTAGGGTTTTTACATAATAAGTATGGAAAACGATTATCATCGGATGGAGATTTAGCTGATGAAGTGATCAACTATATGAATGAACGGACTATACCCAACACCTTACATGATGAAGTTATTAAAAATCGATGGACCAGACGAGCAACAACACTTCAACTTCTTCAGCCAGATCAGTTATTAGATTTTCCACATTTGAATGAACGAGAACTTAAAATATTATTCACAGGGTCATACCAGTTATCACAAGCAATATCTTACCTGGCTGAAATGCTGTCTGACCAAAATCAGCCGAAGTTATATTACGTAAAAGAACATAGGAATATAATTAGAATTGATGTCCAATCACGGCATATAAATAGGGAAAAATATAATGTTTATATTGAATATACTCCGCTTGGCACCAACTATCGAAGTATTTTAAGGTATTGCTGTAGTTGTCCCAATGGATTGAGGACTGTTGGTTGCTGTTCACATATTGCGGCTATTATATATTATATGTCATTTGCGAGGTATTTATCACGTATTATACGTCCATCAGAAATACTATCGAAAATTTTTATAATAGAGGAAACTTCGGTTGCTATTAACCACGACAGTGATGACGATTAAAATAACAAAATATAATTTTAATTGATTGATTATTTATTTATTTAGCATACCGAAGTATTTGTGTAAATCATATGATACACTTGTAAATATTAAAAGAACACCAATAAATTTTTATGTCTAATATTATAATTAAAATACTTTTATTAGTTTAATTAAATTACTCACAGTGATAAATAAATGAAATTGTATTTCAGATTCAGAAATGAAAGTTCAGAATTTCTTAGAAATCGTTTCGAGCGCATCGCGCACAGCTTTGCGTTCGAACGAACTCTATGCAATTGCAGGGTATATTAGCGTTACGCGCGGGTGTATTAGCTCCGGTTTTTTCAATTTTCCAATGTGTTCCACCAAATTGATTTGAACAATATTTTCAGTACTAAAAGAAAAAACAATAATCTTTCGAATAAAGCTAATTAGAAGGTGGTCCAACTAAACGCACTACCGGAAAACATCAATTGAAAAATTATTTTATCTTTTTCAGCTAATAATAATTGATTATTTGGCATCGATTGTTCTACATAATGTGGCCTAAGCCAATATGAATAGAACCACGTAAATTTTTTTTCGATATCTTTTATGGTTACGTCTAAAAGTGAGTTTGAAAAAAGGGGCCACTTTCACATATTTTCAATGATATCTCGGCCATAAGATGAGATAGAAAGTTGAAAATTGGTATATCGGTTTTTATCATTTAGACCTATAAAATGGCGTATAAATTATTTAAATACCAGGGTGGGGCCGATTCTATATGGCAATGCGCCCATACCCTTTGTCACGCAAGCTCGTACATTCATTTATTGATTTTCTAACTTATTATTTGCTTACATATTATATTTGCTTACAAATTCATGTAATTAATAATTTATTCACTTATTTAATTTTATGCATAGGCTTATTCATATACTTATTTATTTAATTATTTATTCATTTGTCACCTTATATATTTATCAACTAATTTATGTGCTTGGTGAATGTCTGAATTTTACCTCTAGCTATAAATCTTAAGTAGCAGATATAAATCGTAGATTCACTTGAACATTTAAGCTACACATCTAGCGAGTTCAATAATTAAATCATAACATTGAATTTTTTCCAAATTTTGGTTAATTATTATGAACAAAAGTTTTATGTAAACGCACATACAGAATGTTATGTTATCATAATAATTTAAAAAAAATTAACTATATGTAAAACATGTAACTATTAATTGCCAATTTGATTTACTAAAAAATGTCCATGCAGGACAGTTGCAAATAATATGTAGATAATAAAAAAAGAAAAAAATAGAATAAAAAAAAGTTAATGAGATATTGTTAATAAATAAATAATATAAAATAGACTTACGTAATTTAAGACCTAGAACAGCAAAGCCATACCGCATATGACACCACATGACACTTAACCCGAATTCAAATCGAAACTGAGCTCAGGTACTTCCAAATACTTTCGAAGTAATATTATAAAATGACAAAATATAATATAATCTAATAAAAGTGATAAAAGATGTCAACACAATAAACTATTTTAGTTCATACTTATAGTTTTTTAAGCTCCGGTCTAGGCGTATAAATTTTATATCAAATTTTAAAAACAACTTATTTAAGTATTCAATTTTTTCAATAATATGTATATATCAATTGACTATTCATTCTAAATGTTTTACAAATAATTGAAACATAAATTGAATTAAAAAATAATAAATTTATATTATGATATAATATTATTTTATTATTATTATATTTATTATATTATTATATTATTTCTGAATATATAGGTACTAAACATTCCATTGGGCAAATTATAAAACTAATAATTTTTATTTTTTGAAATTACATGTTGAAGACTTTACCGCAAAAAACAAAATTTTATGTGCATGTGCAAGCGTGCAATATATACGGTATATAAACGGTATATAAATATATAAATATGTCAACTACTTGAAAAATCACAAAAAATTTAAACCAATTTATTTAGCAATTACTAATGGCATAGAACATAACACTAGTTTTGATTTCAAACTATTCAAAATCGATTGATCCGTGCGCCCGAAAACGTGGACGAAAAATTTCATGCATGCATACATACATACATACATAGACACAGACATTAAAAACGAAGTTGTGCAAGTACTTTCATTTTTTATTTTTGGACGATTACAATAACTTACCCTACGGAAAGTTAATAAATGACCGATTCTGCCGTAAAATAGATCATTGTTATGGCAATGCTATGTAAAGTATTAGTTTTTATATAAAGTGGTACTAAAAACTGTCAGAATGCTACGTATTTGCTGTGCAGTCAGGCGTTTCTCACATAAAATGTAACTTCACTTATATGTTATTATGACACATGACAAATAAGCACTTGTGATAAGATTATTTTGTGACGTTTGTGCGTTTTGTGCGTTAGGTTTTCTATCTAAAACACCTGACTGAGGATTTTGACAGTTTTTGGTAACATTTTTTATGAAAAACTTTTTTTGTATCTAGTCGAATTAGTAAGATTGAATAATAAACCATAAAAAATATGAGTAAAGTAAAAAAATAAGTATAAAATAATATTTAATCATTAAATAAGTTTTTAATTTTTAATAACATTCTAGTTTTAAGTCGCACTTTAGTACAACTTTAAAATAAATGATTATAAATTTCTATAATGATAAAAAACGAACAGAATGTGTGATCATAAACACGCATGCATAAATTTAAAATTAATCAAATGAATTACTATTGTACTACTAGTATTTTCATAAAAACAATCATATTCCATAAATAAATTTCCATCTAATATATCACAAACCATAACGTGCTTCTCTTACAGAAATCATGTAAAAATAATTGACGTAGACAATTTAAAATACAATTTAACAATCATACGCATATCAATTCCCATGCAAATGCTGCTGTTTATTATCAATCCTATTAACAATAAATCCTGGTATCTAAAATAATAACGATTCGCAATGAATTGAACATGAATCCCATTACAGACCTATAATCTCAAACACGGTCGAAGCTGGATTTCGAGTGCTCTATCGATTTATTAAGAGAACGGCTAGTGAATATTTTATTCAAAAAATATTAATAATTTTAAGACCATGGTTTCGAATATATATATATATATATATATATATATCCAATATCATATTTAATCATAATGTTTAATCATATATACAATTCTTCTGTACGGGTGTGTGATTTGATAATTCTCTGAAGCGATTATTCGGATTTTGATAATTCGTTTTAGAGTTTACCAAAGGAAATTTTTATGATTTAATGATCGATAAAACTATAGTAATATTGTGGAAATAAATGGCAAAAATTACAAAAAAAACTTTTATCATTGTTTGACATTGAAAACATTTAAACTGTCACATGCTAGAAATGTAAATTCATTTGAAATTTTAATTTAACTGAAATTATGAGCCTAGATAATATTAGAATATAATATACAAGAAAAATGTAATGTCTACATTATTATTGCCGAAAAGCAGCTCAGATGTGTCAGGAATTAAAATAATATAAAATACAGTCAACAGTATATGTTTAACGGTATATAAATATATAAATGTGTTTCAATATTTTTTCTACTTTTTGTTCATTCATAAAATATTCAATTCATAAAATCTTACAAAAAAGCTGTGTTGATAAAAGAAAAATCAAAATTTTATTACAAATAATCTATAAATTGAATATAAATATTTAAATTTTAAAGTTATGTAAAATTTAACATATTTAATCATTATCATTTTATCTTAATATTTTATTTAACCTAAATAAAAAAACTTATAATTTACGAAAGATAAATACGATGAATTCTTAATATTAAATACATATTTATGGGACCAATTCTTAGATTAAATAGATTACGCCATGCCACGGTCGTTTCTTATTTCTTTAAATTTTTTATTTGTATGCATATATTTATTCTCAATCAGAATGTACATTATTCTTTAAGGCTATGTGCTGGCCTTTATGCATCATATGAATTGGTAGTAAAAACTATCAAAATGTTTTGAATTTAAAAACTAACTTAAAAAACGCACAAACGTCAAGAAAAATGTTGTCATAACTGCTTTTTTGTATTTTTCTGATGTGTCAGGATAACACATCCGTGGAGTTTAGTTTTATTTGTAAAACGCCTGATCGCACTAACAACTAATATTTATATAATATAATAATAAGAAACAAAAAACATAAGTGAGTTATAGTAATCGAAAAAAAATTAAAATGAAAGTTTTTATATATCACGCGTTTTAGCTTTTCATGAATTAACCGATTTGAATAATTTAAAAACATTCGATTCGTATTTATGGGAAGACGTGCTGATTAGTTTGTGACAAAGACATGCCCAGTTGTTTTGAAGATGCTGGGTAAGCAATTCTAAAAATGGTAATTCAGTTTTTGAAATAACGGAGCGTCCGATTGGAATAATTCAAAACACATCGTATCAGTATTAACTAAATAAATAACTGATCATTTTTTGTGGTAAATGAAGGTTCAGCGGTTTCGGAGATCCAATGCAAAAAGTATTTAAAAATGATCTTAGACGTATGCACATCAAATTATCAGATAAGTACAAATTTGTTTACATTTATAAGGGTTCCGTATCATTGTTCATCCGTTTCTTTGCGACGGGGCGCTTACGCGCTTCGGTATTACGTATCTAAAACAGCAACGCAGTGTCATTGCTTTGAAAAAAAGTTCAAAGCTTTTTTGAACATTTGAATTGCGATACGAGAAGTTCCAGCAATTTGCTTTAAGGCAAGATGCCTACGAGGCCAGATTTATTGATCTATAAGGAATTGTGTAATTTTTCAATGAAGATCAACGGAAATATAATACAAAAACGTCCTTAATTGGAGTAAAAATTATAATTAAGTTTTATGACTAATCCCAAGACCTAAAAGACCTAAAAGTTATAGCTATAGTTAAACATATAAATTAAATCAAGTAATCCAGTGTCTGCATTTATCATTTCGTATTGCAATTGCGAGTAAAAATACTCCTCGACTTCCATCGAAATTCGTGCATGGCTCTAATTAACGATATACGTTATCCGAATGCTATTATAAACAGGACTATTCTGCATCGAATGATTTGCAAGCGAAACCATTTACACTATTTAGAGCGATAAATTATTGTGAATGCTAATTCGCGAATTCAGCAGAATGGAAAACCGTGCCAATATATCATTTATTCGAATGCGATTGTTGTACCCTAGGACCTGTTGTTAGTGTGGTCGTGTGTGCGGCCGTAAACGCGTGCGATTTCGGCCTAGTAATTTGCTGTATGACACATGTTTATATTGCCGAAGCTTAATCTGTGAATTATTATATTACGATATTTATTATTTTCGTTATTGTGGTCCGTTTGAAATGAATTTCTGCTCGTACAGCTGTACTAGTGCGCGCCGATTGTAATATGATGAATAATAGGGCAAATCTGAAAATGTGCTAATACAGATGAAGTTATTAAATTGTTTTTCGCTGCATTACGAGATTTTATTATGTTACATAAATTGGTTAATCATGGGGAATAATTTATAAGAGTAATAATAAGAAAGCAATAGGGAAAACTGGGTATGGTTATGCCACTTTTTTGATCGGCAATAATTTTGTTAATTTACCAGTTAGCTGGGACAAAACTAAATTAAATTGTAATTTGAAGATATGTCTACGTGGCAATACTGAATTACTTCCCTTAATTTTTGGATGGATTAGTAATAAAATTCAATCATACAAGAAAAGGGCGAGTATCACAACCGTCCACAACACCACCAAGGGCTGTTGTGACAGGCATAAAAATAGTTTGAAAATTAATAGGTATAATCACTAAAATGCAATATAACGCAGTTATTTAAACAAAGCTTATAAATGTGTTTTTAAAACAAAGTGAACAGGAAATCTTTGTGATCTTATTTTTGTACTGAATTTTTCTTTCCCTTTCTCTTTCGTATTTTTAACTTCCCGTAGGGCAAGTTATAGTAATCGCAAAAAAATCGAAAATGAAAATTTTTATATATCTTTACGTTTCAAAGGATTCTGAATATTTTGGCATACCTTAAAAAAAATGGATGTATGTGTGTGTGTGTGTGTGTGTGTGTGTGTGTGTGTATGTATGTATGTACGTGTGTGTATGTATGTGCGGATACAAATTTTCGTCGACGATTTCGGGAACACGAATCAACCAATTTGAATAATTCAAAAAACGTTCGATTCGTATTGATAAGGAGACGTGCTGATTAGTTTTTGGCGAAGGTAGGTCTAGCCGTTCCAAAGATACGGGGCAAAAAGTGCCGAAAACGGTAATTAAGTTTTTAAGAGAACGGAGCGTCCGATTTGAATAATTCAAAAAACATTTTACTTGTATTGACAAGATGAAGAATTGATCAAATTTTCATGAAGGCAGGTCCAGCGGTTTCAGAGATCTCATGAAAAGAGTAAAAAAAAAATGCCATTTGGCGGTCAAAATTGATCATTAAACATATGCACATCAAATTATCAGATATTTTATAGAGATTTTAACAATAAGTATGAATTTGGTTTACAGTCCTATGGGTTCCTTACCAATGTTTACGCGTTAGACGGCGACGCGGCGCTTACGCGCTTTGATATTTCGTCTTTATGCAGTTAAAGCAGTACGATTGCTTGGAAAAAAAGTTTAGAGCTTCCGAAATATGTCAAAATAAAGAAAACATTTTTTTCTCAAAAAAAAAATTAAAAAACTTTTTTTTTTTCAAAAAAAAGTAATTTTTTGCCCAATTTATAGTTTCTCAAAAATCCTATTTTTTCGAAGTAAAATTTTTTCAAAAATGTTAATCGTTTTTTAAAAAAAAATAATTTTTGGTACGGGAAGTTCCAGCAATTTGCCTTAAGGCACGATGCCTTAATTGCCTTAAGACAGAATTCCACTTACAGCTAGTTGTTTTCATTAAGTTAGATTTTTGTTTATGTCTGGAAAAGGACAAGACCTATAACTACATATCACAACCGTGCTCAACGTACACTTTTAAGAACAAATCATCCTTTTGTTAGCAATATTGTACCATCTGTGCTGCTGATGAATTTCATCTGTATCGGTGATGAATTTTTATTAGTGAAGCAGTGCCAGCCAAGGGCAATTTCACTAGGAAGTACCTTGCTATCTATATTTTCAAAATCGATGTCACTACTGTTTGACATCAGGTTGCACCTTGAGAAAATCGAACTTGCGACTTGTGATTCAACATCTATAGCTCTAACCAATTACACACGGGAGAATTATAAAATGATTATCGCGTTTTTTCGGATTATTAAAAGCATTCAGAACTTAATCCTATTAAATTGTTGTGATAATACATAATAACTACATCACTTCCTAGATGGCAGTCTAATTGTTGGCTTATCGGTATTTTACGTAAATCAATGGCTGCTAGCCTTCAGGCTGTTCCTGAAGGCCTAAATATTTCCATTATTTGCTAAATATTAATTAGGCGCATTTCAAAAATATGTTCTGCATTGTTTCACCGTCTCAGTAAATAAGCTTAACCCTCCGTCGGTCGGATATTTTTTCACCTTCAAACGGTCGGAAAGGTCTGGCTGGACCACCATTCATTTTACATGCATTTATATGGGATAAATGAGTTTTTAGTGTCTTATGTATTAACGATTATATAAAAAAATCAAGAAATATAAAAAAAGTCGTTGCTTTTTTGTTAATTTTTCTGTTTTAAATCATTGAAAAACAATATTTATTCTTTTTGAAATGAATGTGTGCATTACTCATCCGATTTTCAGTGTTTACGATTACCAATAAGTTTGGTAGGTTTTCAAGGAACTCTCGTCATGAAAATACTAACATTCATGTTAGAACACATAGCAAAGAATATAAACAACGCAGTTTGAATAGAAAATACCATGAAAAAAGACAAAATACTGGTTTACATATATTAAAATGCGTATATTTCATACAAAATGTATGGGTGGTCTAGACAGACCTTTCCGACCGTTCGTAGTATAAAATAGTTAATATCCTTATAATTATCCTTCTGTACATTTTTTTGTCCTCATTTTTTCATTGATCGACAGCTAATAAAATTTTAGGAAAAGTCAAGAAATTTCAAGTCGATAGGATTACTAGAAGTATTTTTTTTTTTTAATTGAAGTCGAAAAAAGTCTGGCCAGACCACGCCGACCGACGGAGGGTTAAACTGATAATGATAATTGAAAAACAATTTTAAAGATGAGAATTGTGATGTTTACTTTCAAATAAAGATGATTAAAATGTTCAAGTATTTTACAAATTGCAAGAATATTTGAAAACTAATATTTAGTGACCTTATGCAAAAATCGGCTTAACTGTTTTTTTTAATAAAATATTAACAGTTCTAGTCAAACTAACTAGTCCCAGGTTCAAAAAGAAAAAAACAGTTGAAAACACATCCAATTATTTATTGGGGGAAAAAATGTTGAAAAAAGTTGATTTTTTATTTTCTTAAGGCCTTAAGGCAAATTGCAGGAACTTCCGGCATCAAAAATTGAAAAATATAAAAGATTCAAATTTTTATTAAAACTTTGAAAAAAAATAGACTTTTGCAATATTTAAAGTTTTCAAAAAAATTGACCTTAGAAGTTTTAAAAGCAAAGCAATTTTCTAACAATAAGGCGTGCCAACATGTTTAGAAATCTTTGAAACGTAAAATATATAAAAAATTTCATTTTCGATTTTTTTGCGATTACTATAACTCACCCTACGGGATGTTAAAGAATATGTTAGATTTAACTTCATAAAGAGAATGCAATTGATTTATAAATTAAAACAAAGTTTGCAGCAATGTTGAACAACAATGAAAATCGATTATTTTCAGATATTGGAACGTTCACGCAACTTGCCTTCCAACATAGACTGTATTTTCTAGTTTTCAGTTCGACAGAGTGCATTTGATTTTCGAAAGTTTTTAATCCGTCCCCAAGAACAAAATCCGTTCGCTTGTGAAGTATATGCACATCAATTTATCTATCTGAATCAGATTCTCTTCCTCCTGTCGTTGTTCCCTCAGAAGAGTGACTAGGGTTCGCACAGATCCTCCCGTCCGCACGCGCCTTTCACAAAAGCATGGAGGGTCACGTGCGGACAAGTGTCGATTCAATTTGTTTATAGTTCATACGGGGATTTGCGTCATTCAATTAAAAAGCGATCACACACAAATAGATTTTTATCGTGTTAGCGTTATCGCAAAGACGCATGTGAAACTGTATACACAGAAAGACGATTATGAGATCGTATGGAAAAGTATAGAAAGGTATTATAGACGAGGCGCCCAGAGGACGAAGCAGCGTTAAATCGAATTTGGCACCATATCACTAAAATGGATAAGGTTTTATATAGGCATATTCCACGTGACGAGTATTTTAGATTCTGTCACAATTTCAAAATATCAATTTTATGAAAAGTTGTTACTATATCATTTATCGCAAACAAATCGGTCTTGGAATACTAATAGAACGGCCATATTATTCACCAATCAAAGAAAGAAGCTAATGCAATTTAGTCACAATATAAAGTACCGACTAACAATAAGTTAAGAAATGTGCATCACAACAGCTGATAGAACATAAAGTCCTAAAAGAAAGATTTTTCGGGGACAAAAACTAGTCCCCATGTTCTGCAAGAATTTTAAGATCCATCTTGATAGAATAGATACGAATGCTACGAATGTCGTGCACCTGCAGTCTACTCGACTGCCGGTGTATGCGAGTGCCGTCCATAGACGACATATTATGTTTGTTGTATAATTAATATTCGAATCATTCTTTTTAATTATATATATATATGTATATATATATATATATATATATATATATACTTTAAATTTATAAAACTTACTTTATACTATGCGATTACAAACACAGCATACAAGAACAAGTTTTTATGGCACACTTCACGAAAAAGCAATAATCACTAATTTCACAACAAACCACAATTAATCACACACAATAAGAAAAGCAAGTATCTTTACATTGAAAATAAAATCATTAAATCGGAAATATATACTCCAACTCAAATTATAAATACGATGAAATTAAATATATCAGATGACACTTATTGCGTAATAGTATCACATTCACGACGCCAAAGATCCCACACAACTGTTTAACAAAGGGCAAAATATAAATATAAAAGATATATTAAAAATGTTTATTATTATCAGTGACGAAAGATGTCAGCAAAGATTACCATCAACTAAATACGTATAACTTTTAGGCGTTTTATTTTAACGCAATCAAATCATTCAAATTATAATATTTTCTTCAATCATTTCAATTCGCTCACTTTCATCATTTAATTTTGAGTTATATTATTTCAAAGACTCACATTCAAAATATAGTATGAAACATGTATAAAAGTGAAAAACTCTGGTATTATTGGATGCACTTGGATAGATGCAATAGCTTTCAACTTTCTATGTACAAACATCTTCCTATTTTCAAGAAATAAGGCCCTATTATTTGTGTTTTGCTATTTGTGTATCTCTTAGCCTGTCACATACTGTTTCCAAATAGAAATGTAAAATGTTAGCTTCTAGAATGTAAATCTATAGTTTAGAAGACATTGTTTTCTTGGTGCATTAAAAATATGCAACGGCATAGAACATTCAATAAACGAAAAAATGTGTGTAAAATAATTTATTCTATTTGAAACATTGAAAATTAATTATTTTTCTTTTTCATCATAAATATTTTATAACGTTTTGCTAACCGTTTACTTGTCAATGGTGAACAACTCAAACTCAATGGTCAACGAGTCTGCCATAACAATAATTATAACAAAATTAATTTTGCTACTTTTATAAATTTAATTGTTATAAATACTTATATAAAATTTCAATATAAAACTGAAATCTATACGTGCAATTGACAATTTAAATGAGATATTTAATTAAAATTATATACATGTACTAATAAAATAATCCAATTTATTTCTATTATTTCCAGGCAAGGATCATACGACCGAGGACGATTTGGACGATTTAACAGACGATCCGGCGAATTCTGAATTTGGAGAAGATGAACACAATTTAGGTGATGAAGACGGCGATGGAAAGAAAATAGGATCAGGCGGAGGTAAATCGGGAGACGGTTCTGGAAACGGTCAGAATAACGGCGGAAAGGGAGGTTCAGGAGGCGCTAAACCAAGGAGGGCGCGAACGGCCTTCACGTATGAGCAACTGGTTTCGCTGGAGAATAAATTCAAAACTACTAGATATCTTTCAGTCTGTGAAAGACTCAATTTAGCTCTTAGTCTGAGTCTTACTGAAACGCAGGTAAAAAATAGAAAAACAAATATTTTTTTTTATTTTTAACTAATTGTAAAACATTTTCCGTTATCTAATTGAGTTTAACAAGAGACAGATCATGCAAATTTCTAACGGCTCTTTTTCATATCAATTTTATTTTTTAATTGATGGTAGATATTTCGACAAATTTCTAAGATAAATTGATACGGATACCAGATTATTTGAATTCTTTAATTTGAATTATATAAGTATTCAAACCCACGACTTATTTTATAAGCAAATAAATGCATTTTAGTTAAAAAATAATTACCATTTCTCAACTAACGTTATTAATTTTCATCTAATTAGTTATAAATAATTGTTTATAATAATAATAATAAATGGTAGTCTGCCCATGAAGACAGGTCCATGGTGTGAGAACCACCACAAATAAATGTTTCCGTTACCCCTCAACCTATTACCACTATTCACCTTCCCCATTTATTTTTTAAGTATTTTCCTTTCCGAACTTCTGCTTCCATGCTTCTTGATCCTGTGCTTCGGCTTTCAGTCCCCTATATTTTCTCTTCTCTCGTATGTCGTCAATCGTCTGCATTCTTCTTCTTCCCATTCCTTTTGTTCCGTCTATTTTACCTTCGACGACGTCGTGCAGGAGGCACTCTTTATGCAAAAGAGGTCCGATCCGGTTTCCTTTTCTTCTCAGAATTGTGCTCAGTAGAGTCCTTTCTTCGCCGAATTGTTTATAGAATAGTTTAATAATGAATAATGCAGTAAATATTACCTACAACAAATGCTTCGTGTTTAGAAAAGATTAGAGTTTGTAAAATAATGTTTATTACCACCTTCCACTACAAAATGCATAATATTTTTTATAATAGATAGATTCATTATAACAGTTTTTATTCTTTAAAACATTGAGTTTGTTATGAATATATACGTATAACTTTTAAAACGAAGACAAACTAATGGTGCATGGCATCGTGCCTTAAGACAAATTGCTGAAACTTCCCGCTAAAAACTAAACTAAACTAAACTTTCATCGCAATATTCGACTAACTTTAAATGTTTTTAAAAAGATTCTTATAAATACTTTCATTATTCGCATTTTACAGACAAAATTTAAGAGCTCATAAATTGGACGTCGCCGTTTATATATTAACCATATATAAAGAGTTAATAAACAAAACTTAGTGCAGCAGAGTTAGAATGAAGGATCTTATCTTATTTATAAGAAACATATAAACTAAATTGCAAAATTACTTTTAATTAAAGTATATAAGCGAACTTTAGAAAAAAATTTTTTTTTGAAATTTTGAAATAAACAATGCTTTTCCCAAAAACAAGAAAAATGTTGTATAAATCATTCAAATCGGATGCTTTGTTCTCTCAAAAAACATCATTTTTTGCACATTAAGCTCCGTGTCTCCAAAACGGCTGGAGCTATTTTTACCAAAAACTGCTTTTTTCCATCATTATAAATAGAATGTGTTTTTCGAATCATTCAAATCGGATGGTCTGTTTACTCTCCACGCTTTGCTATGTAGCTTCAAAGCGACTAGAGCTGTCTCTACTAAAAAGCTAATCACCATGTCTCCCCATCAGTAAGAATCGAATGCTTTTTGAATAATTTAGATCTGTTGATCCGTGGCTCCGAAATCGTGGACTAAAAATTGTATCTATACATTCATACACATGAACATGAAATTTATCTGTGTACGTTCCTGTTACAATTTTTGTATTAAGTTTGAGTTTAAAATTATTTAAATATGTATATTTTTACTGATAATTATAATATCGACTCATCAATGCTACACGTGCACATATTCGAAAGCATTGAAGTAAAAATTGCATGCTTTGTCATTAACCAATTATAAATTTTTTATATCAAAGCACATATTATATATTACTAAAAATAAATTTTCAAAAATTGTTTCTTTAAATTTCAGGTGAAAATCTGGTTTCAAAATCGGCGCACCAAGTGGAAAAAGCAAAACCCCGGTATGGACGTAAATTCACCAACGGTTCCGCCCCCAAGCAGTGGTCCCGGCGGGCCTTTCGGTCCTGGGGGCTACCCTGGTGGACTTCTGTACCCTCACGGAGTCCCATATCCGTTTGCCGGTCCCGGAGCGCAGCCCTACGCCCCGTACTTTCACCATCTGAGTGGTCACCATTTGGCGCACGCTCACCCTTCATGAGACAGGGCTCACCACCCGCCGCAGAATCGATTTTAAATACCCGCCAGAGTGTTAAATAACACGGTTTCGAATTAAAGAAATATGCAGTTGAAGTGATTTTTGACACGAAAGAAATATGCAGTTGAAATTAAAGAAATATGCAGTTGAAATGACAAAGTTTTGTGTAAATTAATATTTATGCAGATTTTGCGAAAGGTGATATAATAATAAGATAACGAGACATTGCGTGATCGAGACAATTGGATGTGAATAAAAATGTTTCCTGAGTATGAAAGATTTAGGTTTTATATTGTGAGTTATGTATATAGATGTATTTTGTAATTAAATTATAAAGATTATTCGAAATTGAAAATCTATAACGAGCCGCCGGATGGATATGAAATCGATATAATAAGTATATTTGTAAATTAGTAAAATTTATTTTGTTTTAATTGTCCACTAGGATGTAGTTATTTAATTTTCAAGTACAAATAAAGTTGATTTGTGAATGTAAATTTTAAAAGATACCACAAAAAGCACTTGAATACTGGACAACTCCACGAAACTTTTAAAATCTGTATACCTATACTTCTATCGAATTCATTTTGTTTTTAAAACACCTATAGTTAATTATTTGATTGTACATATAAAGAACTATTTTTCACAAATCACACAACAACGCAATAATTGTAAATATCGTCAAAGTGTTTGAATACAAGATGCAATATATAGATAGTGAAATATTGTACATAAATTTATATCATCTGCCAACCTTTGCACAAAAATACATGTTGTATTAATGAGTATCCAAAGAACATGTTAATTAACACTAAGTTAACCTAAGTGATCATTTTAAACCCAAAGAAAATATAATGATGCGACATTGTAGAACACATGTGCAAGTGAAGAGCTGAATACTGTTTGAATTTCGTATTTATAAGTGTTAAAAGATTAAGTCAGATTAAAATAATTATTTATATATTATAATAGTTATGTTTGTATAGAAGAACAATGTATTATATTGTATTATAAATAAATTACAATTACAACATACAATAATTGGAGCCTTTTTATCAGTGATTTTTATATTATTTTTTATTTTTATTAATTTTTTAACTAAATTTAACATTTATTTATTTAAATATTATTTAATTCAATTTGATTGTTATTTTAACCAATTTATTTAATTATTAATAATTAATTATTTTAATTAATTATTGATTTTAAAAAAAATAATTAAATTTCAAATTTTATAAACTTTTAGAGTATTAATTTGAGATAGATTTACATAAATGAATGTTTAAAAAAAAAACTACCTAGTGATCAAAATAATATTATTTTATTATTGCTAATCATTTGTACGATTTGACACTAAAATTGAGAAAAAAGCCGAGTTTTCGCGCTAAATATACTGGAACAACTTAAAAAAAATTAAAAGACTCAAAGTTGCAAATTGCAGTGATTTCTATTTGGTTTTGATCAGCCGGGTCATTTTTCGAATATAGTTGTTAAAATTTTTTTTACGATTTTCGGCCACGTTCTAAACATATAAGCTAAATTAAAAATGACAGTAGTCCTAAAAATGATTAATTTATAATCATTTATATTTATAAAAAATAATTAATAGCTGAAAATTTCAATGCTACCATTTTAAAACTTGCTAAATCCCAAGTCTTATTGATCAAGTCGCTTATTTACCTGCCGGAAAGTTCATGCAACTTGCTTTCTGATTGACTTTTAAAGTGCGTAAACTAATTTTGAGATCGTATGCATTATAAAAGACACTTGTACAAAATAAGGCAATCTCCGAAAATTTAACCAATACTTTGTTTCGTCAATACAAATAAAATGTTTTTTTAAATCATTCAAATCGACACTACGTTCACTCAAAATTGTCATTTTTGGCACTTTTTGTCCCGTATCTTCGAAACGGCTACACGTGCCTTTGCCAGAGAATAAACAGCACGTCTTCCATTCAATAGCAATCGAATGCTCGAATCCGTGCTCTTGAAGTCGTTAACGAAAAATTATATCCAAATATGCGGACATACATACTACATACACATACATACATCCATTTTTTCTAAAGTTTGCCAAAATGTTCAGAAGGCTCTGAAACATGGAGATATATAGAACATATTATTTTCGATTTTTTGCGATTACAATAACTTACCCTATGGAAAGTTAATAAATACTAGGTAAGATTATTTTATTTTTTTAATATTTTAGATATAAAACATCTAAATCTATGTTTTTCTGTTTAGGTAGCATAGTATACGATTGACAATAATTAAATGTACAGTTTACAATAATTGAGGTGCTTGGAATGTCTAATCTTGTACCAAATTCGTTCAATTTTTTTTCCGATTTAGTATCACTTGTATTTGTACATCGAAAATTTCATATTTGGTGAATCTTCCACTGGTGTCCAACAAGTTATTATTATATAATCATTTTTTCTTGTCAAAAACTTCAGATGTACGCCTGGTTTCTTGTAATATCTCATTATATTTCCAAGGGATGGAATTGGAGAATTCCGAAAATAGCCGAGTATTCTGTTCGCGGTTTAGCATTGCGCTGCAACAATATTTTTGAAGTCGTCATGTGAGAATGGATCTCAAGTAAGCCGCTACTAATAGCTAATTAGCGGCAGCTCTGCCTTTGATCGGCTGGCAATGGCACAGGCGACGATAGCCGCAGACGAGCCGTGGACGACGAGAGCCGACAAACGAACGACACTGATCTGGCTCGGCGCAGGGATGGGGATTTTCATAAATTTTTCTTAATGACCTCAAATTTTATAACAATATTTTGCTCTTAATATTGATAAAGAAGCTAGCGAAAAAAACGCTTGTTCACAAAATTTTGATCTGATAATTTGTCGTATAACCTCCCTTATATTTCACTTCCCGTAAAGTAAGTTATAGCAATTGCAAAACGAAAATATTTTTTGAAGTAAAAGTTCTTTAGGCGCGACTAGGACGTAAATCTGTACAAATGCAACGGAAGTCCGTTGCGGCAGAACTGTACGTCATTCGCTTTCGATGAAATCATTTCAATACGGGTCGATCGTGATTAATCATCGTGTATTTTTTCATTTTTATTTATTTATTTATTCATAGCAATCAAGATACAATTTATCTTTTAAGCTATTGTGACACAAAGGAGAAAGAAGAAAAAAAAATAATAATAATACTAATGAATAAATAAAAAAGTAAATAAAAAATAATAATAAGTATATTAAAGAAAAAGAAAAAAAATGAAATAATTAACTAGAGTTCACTCCAATGAGTGAAGCCTAGTGTTTCATTTAAGGTCGCTTGGCCAGCATCTTTTCAATCTTCTTGATGATGAAGAGCCGATTAAGGAAGCAATGAGCTGGTTGTAGTGGCACTCAATTTTTGAGAGGTAGATCGAGCTTCTGCCCTTGACATCTGTGACGTATAGAATATTTAAATCTTTATGAATAGCATGGTTAGTAATGTACCACGGTGCGTTGACTATATTTCTTAGTATTTTGTTTTGACATCTTTGCATCATTACAATGTTGGATTTGCTTGCGCATCCCCATAACTCGATACCGTAAGTCCAAACGGGTTTTATCATGCATTTGTATAGCATTACTTTATTATACAGCGAGAGCTTAGAGTTTCTTCCTATAAGCCAATTGATTTCTTGGGCTTTGAACTTGATTTGTCACTAGCATCATGTGTTGCTAAAACCAAAGATTTAATGATAAAGAGAAGATTGGAGTGGTTTGTAGAGAAAAATAAAATATTATCTAAAAGTCAATACGGATTCAGAAGAGGGCTGAGTACGAAGGATAATTTATGTAAATTAATGGTTGATATTAATTTGGCATTTTCAAGAAATAATTATGTGGTGGCACTCTTTTGCGATATTAAAGGGGCATATGATAATGTCGTCCCAAGTATAATGTTCCAAGAATTAATTAAAATAGGATTACCATTCCGATTGGTGTTAGCCTTAACATTTAATATATATGAAAGGAATATAATAGTTAAGAAAGATAACAAAATAATTGGTGAAAGAGTAGTGAATAAAGGACTACCACAAGGAGGTATACTTAGCCCATTATTGTATGCTATATATGTAAGAGATATAGATAATATTTGGGTAAGAGGTACGAATATTATACAATATGCCGATGACATACTCATTTATGTAGAACAAAGGGATTTAAATCTAGCGTTTAATATTATGAAAGAAAATATTAAAAAACTTCATGGATGGTTGAGGGATAAAGGCTTGGAACTGTCGGATGAGAAAAGCTCGATAGGGGTATTCACAAGACATAGGTTGAATGATTTACCAACTCATATTAGTACGGAAGAGCATTCAATAGCGGTTAAAAATAGTAATAAATTTTTAGGAGTCAAGTTGGATCAAAAATTGAAATTTAAAGAATGTATACAAGATATTAAAAAGAAAATATAAAAAAGGATAAACCTATTAAGAGTGGTGAACAAAACATGGTGGGGTGCTCATCCACAAACGAGTTTAGAGCTATATAAAACCTTGATTAGACCAATTTTAGATTATGGTAGCATTGCTTATCACAGTAGTCCACATGTAAAGGTGTTGGATAAAGTACAATATAGATGTATCAGAATATGTATTGGCGCAATGAAATCCACGCCAATAAATGCAATGTTAGTTGAAAGTGGAGAATTACCTCTAAAACTAAGATGGAAATATTTAATCCATAAATATATTTATAAGAAGATATTAAGAAGAGAGCCAAATATTATTAGTGGATTAGAAGAATTGGAAAAATTAATGGAGAATAATAAATTTTGGGATAATAAGCAAAATATTATGGTAGACAGTTTGAATTTCATGAAGAAAACTAATGTTTATAAGATATATGAAAACAACGTTAATCTTTAAAAATTATGGTTTGATGAAGGTAAACAATTTTTTGTCAATATTAATAATGAAGAGACAAATATTATAAACAGTAGAGGATATGAGGAAATCTACACAGATGGCTCTAAAGTAAATAATGAAGTAGGGTGTGCCATGATCCATGAGAAGAAAGAATTTCAAAAATTGATAAAACTACCAGATTTTGTTTCAGTATATACTGCGGAATTAGTAGCTATAGGAGAAGCGGTAAAATATATTAAAAACTTGAACATAAGAGGAGCAATGGTATATACCGATTGTAAAAGTTGTGTAGAAAAATTAATAAGCATAAACAAAAAAAATCTTTTTGAGGAAGCAATTTATACAGAAATTCGAAGCGAGTTAGAAAATATAAAATTGATAGGAAATGAGATAAAAATTACGTGGATCAGAGGACATAATGGAATAGAGGGAAATGAAAAGGTGGATAAATTAGCAAAATTAGCAACGAAACAAGGAGAAAAAATGGACATTATGCTGAAAAGTGATGTGGAAAACATAAGTAAAAGAAATGTGGAAGAGGAATGGCAAAAAATTTGGGATGACACGGTAAAGGGAAAAACATATAAGACTATAGAGAATAAAATTAGAAAAAAAACTTGGTTTAAAAGTCTTAAAAATGAAGATAGAAAATTTGTAACTACGTTAAGTAGAATCAGATTAAACCATGGCAATTTTCCAAGTCACTTATATAAAATTGGTATTAGGTCTTCAGCTATCTGTGAATGTGGAGAAGAAGACGGAAATATAGAACATATTATTATGAAATGTAGCAGGTATATAAAACAACGAGAAGAAATGCTGGACAAATATTATGACGACAAAAGTATAATAAAACCAATTGCATGGATTTGCATAATAAGAAATGAAAGAAATTATAAAATATTATATGAATTTATTGTAAAATCTAAATTAGTTATATAATTTTAATTTAGTAATAAGATGTTATGTATTTATTCTTAATGTATATTCACTATGTTTGTATATGACCAAATGTTATATAACGAAGTCAAATATAAAAAAAAAAAAAAAAAAAAAAAAAAAAACTTGATTTGTTGAATTTTGGCTTTGATGTGTTGCTTCCAGGTTAGTCTGGAATCCAAGTGCATGCCCAGGTACTTGACCACATTAGTTTGTGGTAATATACATTGGTTAAGGGAAACTTGAGGGCAGGTATCTTTTCTCAGCGAAAAGGTAATATGCTTCGATTTAGCCTCGTTGATTTTTATTTACCATTTTTTGGACCAGATCTCGGTTTTGTTAAGATGACATTGCAGTTTCTGTGAGGCTACTTTGGGATCGAGATCAGTGGTTAAAATTGCGATATCATCGACAAAAGTACAACAAGTAGAATCACCATATTCTGGAAAATCACTTGTGTATAATAGATAAAGAAATGGACCTAAGACACTGCCTTGAGGAACACCTGCGATTACCAGTTTGGGCTCAGTTGATTCTTGGCCGATTTTTACTTGAAACTTTCTTGAGCATAAGTAAGATTCGAAGAATTTTGTGTATGAATCATCGTGTATGTGTATAGATTTCTGTATGCGTACCAGTATCAACGTTGTATGCGTTCCGATATCAGCAAGGAAATCGGCATAAATATATAAACATTTTAAAATTGCATCGTAGTACAAATCTTGATTTAATGAAATATGCCTGAATCATAAGAATATTTTTCCCCATTCCTTGAAAATATTGATTAATAAGATTAATGATTAGTAACTTTATTGATTAGAAATTATTTCTATATTCGTAGTTTCTATAAATCTTTGAACTTAATAAAATGGACAATATATTTTAGATAAGACAGATATTACAGCTGTTGAAAGAATGAGATTGTATCGCCAGCAAAAAAGTAAAAAAAATATAAGCAGTCAATGAATGTATGCTAATTTTGATTACATGAAACTCGTCAAACACTATTACATGATGAGTACAGCAGCAAATAATTTTTACTTCAATCGCGTGTGAACCTCACGCGCACACTTTTTTTATGTGTCTTTAGGTTTTAAAAGATTTTTGAACATTTTGGCATACCTTAGAAAAAATTGATGCATGTTTGTCTGTACGTATGTAGTATGTATGTGTGCATTGTGGAATATAATTTTTTGTCCACAATTTTGAGAGCTTGAATTTGAATGATTTAAAAAACATTCAGTATTGATAAGGAGGCGTGATATTTAGCTTCTGGCAAAAACAAGCCCACATTTCGAAAATACCGGGCCAAAAGCAAGAAAAAATTGCCAGTTTCTGAGAGAACTGAGTGTCCGATTATTCATGACTTAAAAAACGTATTGGCTAACTTGTAATGACTAAATAAGAAATTGTTGATTTTTTTTATTCCAGCGGTTTTTGAGATCCAGAAAATTTGTTTTAAAACTATGCCGTTTGCGGTCGAAAATAATCATTAGACATATGCATATCAAATAATCAGATATTTAATGAGAATTTTAATAATGAGTGAACACAATATTTGTTAACAATTTTATGAGTTTTCCAAGATTTATATATTTCAAAGTTCAGTTATATAGTTCTAACAAATGTCCTCGACATTTTCGACAGTATGGTTCAACCGACTTGAGCAGGTTTTAAAAAATAAAAAAAAAGTCGAATTTAGTTAAAAATTTCAAAATTTTCAAAACAAATAAAAAAAAATTGAACTTTTAAAAAAACAGCCGAATTAAAAAAAACTTGAATATCTGGTAAAAAAAATTGAAGTTTTTGAAAATTAAAAAAAAAATGTACAAAAAGTTACAGCAATTTCCCATAAGGTTCGGTGCCGTGCACGATTAGTTCTTGTTATCAATGATAAAAGAAGTAATTGTAGTTAAATCCTAATAAAAAATCAACTGTACAAAAGTGATTTACGAGACTTATTTGGACATATTCCTTCACTGTTTATTGTCCTTAGATTATTACATTCTGCTATTTATTTAATTTAAAAAAAATGAAACGTCTATTTAAAACTTGGTTCGTAAAAAAAAGAATATGCACATCAAATTATCACATATTTTATAGATATTTCAATAATAAGAACCTTTGCTTTTCTATGGGTTCCGTACCAACGTTTATCCGTTATACTGCGAGGCGGCGTCCACGTGTTTCTTTATAGCTAACGTATCGTTATTGCATTGAAAAAAAAATACAAAATTTCCAAAATATTTCAAAGTATAAAAAATTTCAAATTTTGCATGAATGTCATTTTTTCAAAAAAATAAAAAAAAATTCTTGAAAAAAATCTATTTTTTTCAAAGTTCTAAAAAAAAATTAATTTAAAAAAAAAAACTTCAATTTTTGGTACGAAAAGTTGCAGCAATTTGCCTCAAGGCCCTATGCCACTAGTTAGATTTACAAATTTGACTTATGTTTCTGCACTTAAGATCTGGTACCTGTTTAAAGATAAAAATTCCTATTTTTCTCAAATGCTACCCCTGAATAGAATTTTTGATGTAATGCTGAGAAAGAGACATCACAAAGATATAACACCGTGTTTCATGGCAGCGTAGCGTGAAGAGCGCGTGTGCGCGGAGAAAAAAGACTGTGAAGACTAATTTGGAACTTAAGAAGTTGAAATTATAAAAATAAAAATTGAAATATGTGACCACTGCGTATGTAAGTGTTTGCGTCGACAATTATTGATTTAAACAATATTCTTATATTTTATAGCAGGGGAGACTGGATACGGTTGTGCTAGTGTACGATAATGTCAGTCGTCATAAAAGCTAAACTATACTATTTTTGAGATAGGGTCCAAAAGTAAAACGATAAAGTATGATTGCTCGAACAAGTTTCCATTATTGTTTTCAGTCAGCCTTACATTATGATTTATAGACCATTGCTTTTAAAGAGTCAAACATAATTTTTCATGTTCTATTTATGTATTTTAATGATAACTGTTAATTGTATACATATAGATTACATTTTTTGTTATTTTTCTGTAAGTTGAACATTAGTAGTTATTTAACCGCAATTAATTTTTGCTTAGATAATTTAGCTCTGTCAAAATGATTATTCGTTTTCAAAAGTGTGCGTTAGGTACGATTGTGACAAATTTTGGGGTTGTGATATGTATTTCTTGTCCTTTTCAGACGAAGATTAAACAAATAAAAAATGCCTATCTTAACTAAGATAAAATACAAAAGGAAAAGGAAAAGAAAAATTCAATATAAAAAAAAAAACAGATTTCATAAAAAAATCTTGTTCACTCTTGTTATATTCTATTCATAAGCTTTGTTTAAATGCTGTGTTGCTTTACATATTATTATTATTACATATTATTGTTATTAACGACAAGAAAAATTGTTACGAACTATTTTTGTGTTTATAGCTATTGCTTTTAACCCATTTTTATGCCTGTCACAACTGACCTCAATCGCTGTCACAACCGTTCTTCGGATGTGGACGGTTGTGCCACTGGCTTTATTTATATGATTTGATTTTATGACTTTTACAGCTTATATAAAGACAGTATTTTAGTGTTTACACGTAGACAATTGTTCAAATTACCATTTAATTTACATTTCCCCCAGGTAACTCATATTTTTTTTCTGTTTTTTTTTACAGGAAATATAAAATCAATTGCATGGCTTAGAATTGAACAAAGAAAGAAAAAGCTAAGATCTGCATCCAGTGATGCAGTTCTTTACAGTATGATATATAGATTGTACAAAATAAAAAGAAAAATAGAAATTAGTACTCATTATTAAAGTCGTTGGGGTAGTTCTTTTTCAGTCTTCTAAATTGGATTGGTTCTAGCAGCTTTCTTGCAAGGGTATTCGGGTGAAAGGTGAGCCTATTACGATACTTTAGACAAAGTCTAGGAATCTCGTCTCTAATGGAAGAGACACCCAGTTTATCATGAAGTAACCAGTTGGGGGTGTATTTAGGTGCGTTGGCAATTTATTTTTGAACCTCTGTAAGATCTCTACATTTGAGTGGCTGGCGGTGCCCCAGAGCTGAATGCCATAGGTCCAAATGGGTTTAAGTATTGATTTGTATATCAAAACTTTATTTGACATCGACACTTTAGATTTACGACCCAGCAACCAATATGTCTTCGCTTTTCTTCGAGTTGTTTACGCTTTTGGCAGATGTGTGATTTCCACGTGAGTTTTTGATTTAGGTGAAGTCCCAGGTATTTAACATTATCCTTGTTGAGTAGCAAATTATGGAAGAGAGTCACTGGTGGGCATGTATGTTTCCTCAGTACAAAGGTGACGTGAGCTGATTTTTGGTTGTTTACCTTAAATCTCCAGATGCTAAGCCAGTCTTGCAGTGTATTCAGGTTTGATTGTAGGAGGTGTGAAGCTAGAGCGGGATCTTCGTGGGCAGCTAGAAGGTAACTCATAAATTAACCAAATTATGGCTAACCAAAAAAGTGGCAAGACCTTACCAAGTCTCCTCTAAGTATTACTGCGTTATTACATAGGGGAGCTAGGGACTTTATTAATATATCTCAGGAGCCACTGATTATATTTTTATGAAATAGATATATGCTGTAAATATTCCCCTAAAAAATAAAATAAAAATAATTTTATAACTATTTTTCATTCTTCCGCAATAGATCATATTCTAGAAAAAGTGCAGTGTTACAACTTAACCCGTTTTTGGGGCTAGTTGTAATCAAATCAACCACATCCCAAAAAATAACACAGCTAAGTGCATGAGCAAGATAGAAAGGAACAGCCAGGTGGCAAAAAGATCGAATATTTTATTATATATAGCCTCGAACTGGTATGTCATTCAGATATATATGTCAGTAGAGTTAGATAAATATAATATTAATTAAATTTATATCTTCTAAAATTTCTTTTGATAACTTAATATAATATACTTTCATACCATTTTCGTATTGCCTTCACCATTTTCCACTGTATATGTGAGTTCTTTTTGACCCATCGGCATGTAGGACAATTTGAGTTAAAAAAACTGGAATTTGATTTAAAATAAAATGAATTAAAAATTTGCAATAAAACTATTAAAAAAATGCAGGGCTTGCGTTCCTTAAAAACGAATCATTTTTTCACACCGTCAGCACAAGAGTTCATTCTAATTGGATGATCGGTTCTTCTACACTTTGCGCTTCCGACCTGCAAAACGGTTAGACCTGCCTTTTGCAAAAACTAAAAAGTACGTTTCGCGGTAAGATAATTTGATTTGCATATTCAAAATGATTACTTTTTACCACAAAATGGCGTTTTTTAACTTTGTTTTCTTTACCTCTAAAACCGCTAGATTTGCCTTCTCAAAATCTATTTAATTTTTCTTAATACAAGTAAAATGTTCTTTGATTCATTTAAATCTCCGTTCTCTAAAATATATTGAATTGCTATTCTTATCACTTTTTTCGCTCCTTCACAACGGCTAGACCTGGCTTTGCCAAAACTGATCAGTACGTTTCCCTATAAATAGGAATCGTATGTTTTTTAAATCTTTCAAATGGGTAAATCCGTGCTCTCGAAATTATCGACAAACGTTCATTTTATCTAAGGTATGTCAAAATGTTTAGAACACCTTGAAATGTTGCTATTATTATAACACTCCATCCGGTAAGTTAAAAATTATTGTTTGGGTTTTGTCATATTCCATTGTCAAACATTATGCTCATGAATTGAATTTCTAATTGTTATTTTAGATTTTATTGATTAATCGATTCCATTCTTTCTTGAAAAGGTGTTTATTGTCTTTTAAATAAACATAAACATATATCGCATTCTTCGTTGTAACCATTGTCTACATACAATATGTGCATATGTGTGTTCATATAAATAGAATTGTTCGGATAAATAGATTAGTTCTGAGGACATTTCATTATAACGACAGCGATTATTATTTATTGCTTAATTGAATGAAGTTATTAAGATTATAAGGTTACTTTCATATAAGTTTTGTTTTTAAGACTAATTGCAGATGAAATTATAATATCGAATTATTACTCGCTGGAATATATTTATTGTGATATTATATTTATAAATGCTACATAATGTGTACCGTGACAGTTGTAGCAGGGATACTAAATTAAAAAAATAATAAAATAACTAATCTAAGTTTAACTAACTAAATCATATAAAAAACAGCGAATTCTACTCTTTTTTCTAAACTCAAACACAAACATCAAAATGAGTGTAAGTGAATCTGAACACAATGAAGAAGAAGGGCCTGAAAACAACACCATGCACGAACGTAAAGGTCCATACATCAACTATATGATGTACATTGTACGAAAAAATGGTAACCGAGAGCAGTTATTTAGATGTGAGGTATGCAATTTTGAAACAAGTGTCGTCGGCCAAATGAGATGGCACGCAATGCAGGAAAAAGATATTGAGGAATGTATCAGACTAATTAAGTGTCGAGATTGTCGTCAGCTTTTTGAGAATAAGGAAGCAAAGGATGAACATATTCGGACTGCTCATTCAAAGAATTCAAAAACCATTTTCCCTTCTATCGAAGTAAGCACTATCGACGGGGTCAGCGAAGACTCGGAAAACCAGGAATTGGTGGTTGCCAAAACAAATGAATGAATGTCAGAAGTTATCAAAGAAAATTTTTATATTAGATGATTCGAATTTTAGTCTATTTAATAACTGTCAACATACAAATATATTAGTTGAAATTATCAGTCGTTTGCTCTGTTAGATATATAATAAAAAAATGTATATTTCTTTAAAATCAATACATATCACAAAATATTTTAGCACTATTCTTCTTAAAAAAACTACCTTATAGGTGGAGTGAAACGAGCCAGCTTCACGTGTTCAGAAAATCTTTACGTTTCAAAGGTTTCTAAACATTTTGGCATACCTTAGAAAAAATAGATGTGTGTGTACGTGTAGATATCATTTTAATGTCGACGATCGGGTGTACGGAATAACCGATTCAAAAAGCAATCGTTTCCATAGATAGGGAGATGTGCTGATTAGTTTTTCGGCAAGGTCAGTCCAGCCATTTCGGAGATGCAAAGAGTACGGAGCATCCAATTTGAAATATTTAAAAACGTTCAATTTGTAATGATGGGAAGAAGTGGTGATTAGTTTTTGGCAAAAACAGGTCCAGCCGTTTTAGAGATATGAAGCTATTTGTGAAAAAAAATGTAGTTTTTGAGAGAACGAAGTATTTGATTTGAATAATTCAAAAAATCTTTTGCTTGTGTTTACAAAACGATTATTTCTGGAGAAAGCAGATTTTTTTTTGTTTTCTCTGCTTCGATTTGTTTTTTTTTTAATTTTCCAAAAAAAAAAAAAAAAAATTGTTTGATCATCGAAAATAATTTGAATTTTAATTTTAATTCTAGCTAAAATTCCTAACCTAACTTATACACTTATAATAAATAATTTTAACTTTGTAATTCAGTTTTAATAATTTTTAGAAATATTATATATGGTACTTCATAGTAACTCCGTTTGATTAAGTTTTGTTTATTCAATTTTTATGTAAACCTATATAAATATCATCGTTCAATTTATAAGCTCATATATTTCTTCTATAGAATAGGAATAAAGAAAGTTAGGTAAAGTTAAGTAAAGTCTTTATAATAATATATCTGAAAACATTCAATATTCTTCATATATTTTATTACGGAATGAAAAGTTTCAGGAATTTACCATAAGACACGATGCCATACACCACTAGTTTTGTTTTTAATTTTAAAGAAGTTTCTTGGAATAATAACTACATTATATTATTAGGTCATTATTAGAAATTAATTGACGCAATACAGCTTTTTAGCAAAATTGAAAAATCATATTCTAAATATGTATTTTCAAACATAATAAACCAAAACCTTTATCAACATTAACTATTATCATAAATCTTGCTGTGGTAGACATTTCTCTTCATTTTGTCATAAGTAGACTCATTGTTTCTTATTGCATTTTATGGGCACATTTTTTACAAAAATCACACTTCATACAACCTTCGTTTGGAACTGCGTTAAAAAAAATTTTTCATCAGAGTTGAAATATCTATTATTTTATTTTAGCTTTCGTAAAATTGGTTTTTAACTTAATTTAGATTTTTATTATTATTTACACATTGCCAGTGTAAAGGTTCAGGTGGTCTTTTTTATCCGACATGGAACATCATTTCACATTAAAATAATGGAATAACTTAAAGGGTAGAGTTGGGCTTAAAGGTCCGCGGGTAAAAAGGTCCACAATCATTATCTCAAAAACAAGCAAAGTATATTATTTTTTAGTCGTACTACTTTAAAGTATAAGGTAAAAAACAACAAGCCATCACCTAAACTCTTACGACGTCGGTATCAGAAGACTATCAAAGATGTATCAATATTCATAGCAAAAGTTTTTTTTTGTATTTTTTGTGGTTTTAAAATTTTGTATTAAATTTATGACTCTGAATGTAACTTTCATGTGAACGATCTTTAAATCGTTTAGTAAGACGTATTTTTATTTTTGAAGTAGGTTCAAGAGTTTTTTCATATAACTATATAAAAGCTCACATGTGGGTGTGGTAAAAAGGGCCATCTAAACATTTACATTAACAAAGGTGTAAACAATAAAAAATACTAAATACAAAAGTACATTAAGAAATCTTTGTGAAAAATGTTCTCATAAAATTCGTACTTTACATTGATCAAATAATGTAGATATTATTTTGTGTTTTGCCTTTAAAATTTTAAAAAGACCTCGTCTACGGGGCAAAAAAAACAGATGATAAATTTTAGAAAAATAGTAAAAAAAACATATTTCTATAATTAGGAGTTAACTGAAAATTTTACTAAGCATGGTTCGATATTTTTTTTGATACATGTTATGTGTTGCCTTATAGTTCATTTAGTTTAGATAGTATAATTATTGAAAGTCAAAAATTGTATTAGGCTCTAGTAAACAAAACAGCATTTATAATGAAAGTACTAACAAAAAAAAATAGTTCGTTTCTAAATTTTCAATCATCATCTCCTGATATTTTACTCAATTCAAGCCGATGGCTGGTCACACATCTTTCCTTTCCTTTTTATAATAGAATGGTTAAAATATTCTATACTTCACTTATTATTGAGATAATAGTGGTGGGCCTTTTTATCTCCGGTCCTTAAAACCCCGCTCTACCCTACGACGCATAATGGTAATATTACATTCTAGTATCATTCGCTTTCATATTACTGACAGAGGGCTTAATTTGCGGCGTCGGCGCAATCACTGTCATTTAAATTTCAGATATGATATCTTAATAATTATGATATCATTGGAGTTGAATGGAGACAATATTCATGCAGATTACCATGGTCCATAGTTAATGATGTCGTTTAATTACCAGTCCCCATAAATAACTCTTGCGAAGTATTATATTACCACGTTGCTTTGCCTACCATAAATAATTGGCACACACACGATGTTTACTCTATAATTAATACAGAACGCACATTAATGTACATATTACATAATAAATGTTGAATTACCCCTCACTATGTTGCTCTCAGAATAGGGCTCTTTTGTTGAATTATATAAACTGCCAGTTTAGACGATTTGAAAATTAAAAATTCAGTGCTACTAAGACTCAAAGTTTTCATACAAATATTAATACCATAACTTAACCGTATGTTTTAATACAAACTAAATAAGTTTTAACCATTTAATAATATAAATTTATTATTTAATTTATAATATTTATAGTTAATTTAAGTATAGAAAATTAACTGACATACCCACATTTTGTTGAAAAAAATTAAGGAAATATTCAGCGACCAAAAATATATTTAAAAAGTTGTTAAAAAAAAATTAATTTGACTTAATTTGCTATAAAGTGATATTTTTTTTTACAACCTCTTGGGTCGTATACACTGTATTATAAATATGTATTCATAATATATATATATATATATATATATATATATATATATATATATATATATCTTCTATATATATAAAAATAAGTCGGGTTTTCCTTCCTGACGAAATAACTCCAGAACGCACGAACCGATTTCGACAATTTTGCATTCGTTGGAAAGGTCTCGGGCTCTGCAAGGTTTATAGCTAAGAAAATTAGTGGGCATGGCATCGTGCCCTAATGCAAATTGCTGAAACTTCACGCACCGTAATTAAAAATTCGAGTAATGAAAATAATCAACAATTGTTTTAAATAATTTCAAATAGATTATCTACATATATATAAAAATAAGTCGGATTTTCCTTTCTGACGATATAACTCCAGAACGCACAAACTGGTTTCGACAATTTTGCATTCGTTGGAAAGGGGTTGGGCTCCGCAAGGTTTATAGCTAAGAAAATTAGTTGTGCATGGCATCGTGCCTTAATGCAAGCTGCTGGAACTTCACTCACCGTAATTAAAAATTCGAGTAATGACATTAGTGAGAATTATCAGAATTATGCTTGGTTAAGTCAACGAGCAATTCTTGCCGCAAAGAATAATGATGTACACGCCCTGAATTTCACCATTCAATCAAAAATTGCTGGCAATTTGGTGACATACCAATGATTCCGACTGGTCTTCCGTTTGACTTCAAACGATTGCAATTTCCAGTTTGCCTTGCGTTCGCAATAACAAGTCGCAAGGCCAATCGCTTAGTGTTTGCGGGATAAATTTCAAATAGATTATTTAGAAAATCATTGTTTTTCACATGGGCAGTTATACGTTGCCTTTTCACGAGTTGGAAAACTATCCGCTTTGTTTGTGTTAACGTCAGACCAAAAAACAAAAAATGTAGTTTACCAAAGAGCACTTCAATGAAACGGATAATTTGCGGATTCACTTTCATTTACTTAGAGAAGTTCAACTAAAAAACACTTCATTTTTGTAATTGAAATAAATTCATTACTGTTGTATAATAAAATCAAATTTTTCCTTTTCAAATATAAAACAAACAAAAAATGTCTTCATCTTTATCACGAAACCATCTGGTGGCGAAACGGAGTTCGTCGGGTTTGCTAGTAAGTGTATAAGGATGTGTTGTGTGAATGCTATATACAATGAGGTATTATCAAAACAATGAACCCCATCAGTTTGTCTATGTTTTGTCAATACAATCAAACTGGAGGCTTTATACACTTTCTATAGAAATCATGGTATAATCCAATCTTAGTCTTTTTTGGTATTTCAACTTATTGATTACGTTTTAAGCTTTTCAGATTCTTCTGGATTCTGGATTTGTAGTGTACAATTGTAAATAATACTACTGAGCTTATACAAATTTTTCAAATTTCTGCGAGGAGAGATAGAAAATGAATTAGATATAACTGCTTTGACCTGCTTTTTAAAAAGTTTCAAGTAACATACCTTGAAATAAAGTAAATTTAATAAAAAGTATATACGTAGAGCAGGGCAAGGCACAATGGTCCAATTTGAGTTTGAGCAAATATAAATTTTATTATGAAAATCAAATCAATTTTATCACAACAAATGACAAATTTCAAACAAACAATTATCTTACTACGTTCAGTAAAACTACCAGCTACTTCATCATTGTAAAAATGTGCTTTTTTCTGTCTTTCAAATATTTGTTATCTTGACCTTTTTACCCTATAGGTGGGGTAACTTGGAACGGCCAGATGGCAAACAGGTTTAATGTCTTATTTTAATTTTAAAGGTATTTTACAAAATAATTACATTTTTAACTAATGCTAAAAAAGTACCAACAGAAGAAATTACTTTTACTATGGATTTTCAAAGATGACCGTTTATCTCCCAATATCAAAGTCATAAGAATCAAGGTTATAGCTGGTTATACACCTTATTCCCTTCACTTTCAAATAATGTTGTTAAACAATGCTTTAGCTTTACTGGTTTTTGACACTTTGGTCGCGGAACTTTTAACCCCGTACCTTCATATAATACTAACCATTCTTCGATGAATTCTGGGAAATTATAACTGGCAATAAGTTATTCGACAAAATGTACATGTTAATGTAAATGTATGTAATGCTCTTCTTCGGTTCTTGCATTTGCAATATTTCGCATTCTTCTTGCATTACGGCTTTGTTGGGAAAGATTCGATCGTCTTGGTCGCGGCATTATTAATTAAACTTCACTTCACCTTATATATATATATATATATATATATATATAGAACCAAGAACTAATATTTATTCACTATATTTAACATGAGGTAGTAGAGGTTAATTTCAATGGCAGAAACACCGAATGACAGTTGACAATCGAAGGTAAATGTCATGGATGAAATCATTGATAGTATCATAGATTGAATAAACTACATGAATAGTTTATAAGTAAATAATTCAGAATTAGAATAAAAAACGGGATAAAAAGTATTTCATATGTTTCTCCTGGCTCTAAACTACCTCCCTGCCACCAAAAGATTACGGAGCCACAGCAACGCAAGGCCGGGCTAGCTAGTATATATATATATATATATATATATATATATATATATATTCCTGTATTTTAAAATAATATTTACAATAATCGTTGATTTTTTGGCAACACTAAATTTGAATGCACTCTAATACACAATAAATAAATAAATTATATGAAACACACACATATGAGGTAAAGCGGAACTCAAAGTTTCGCGGGTAAAAAGGTCCACCATCGATATATCTCAAAAACAATTAAAGTTAGGAATTTTTTAACAACAATATTTGAATGTAGGGGAAAAAGATGTTTAACCAGCCATCGCCTTGATTCTTACGACGTTACTATCGGGAGAAAAATGGCAATGCTTAAAAATCCATAACAAACGTATTTTCTTTCGTTGCAATTTTATTTGGTTGTGAGCACTGGTGTTTAGTTTAAGAGGCATCACTATAATTTTTAGGTATTTGTTTTTTGTTTTTTGTTTTATAAGATGTATTGTTAATTTTAAGCTAGATTTAACAGTTCATTACAGTGGCGTACCTAGGGGGGGGCGGTGGGGGCGGTCCGCCCCGGGCGGCACTTATTTTGGGGCGGCATTTTTTAGTTTATTTATACATAGTTGTAAAAAGCAACTTATTCATTTCATATTTATTAACTTCCATAGGGTAAGTTATAGTAATGGACCGAAAATCGAAAATGAAATTTTTTACATTTCTTCACGTTTTGAAGGTTTCTGAACATTTTGGCATACCTCAGAAAAAATGGAAGTGTGTGTGTTTTGTGTGTCCGCATTTTTTCGTTCACGTTTACGGGCGCCCCGATCAACCGATTTGATGGTACAGAAAATAGAAATCCAGTTTTTGAGAGAATGAAACATCCGATTTGATTGATGCAAAAAACTTCAATTTGTAATGATGAGGAGAAGTGGTGATTAGTTTTTAGCAAAGGCAGATCCAATCGTTTTGGAGATACCAAGCAAAATGTGCGAAAAATATCTGTTTTTGAGAGAACTAAGCATCCGATTTGAATGATTCAAAAAGCTTTCTACGTGGATTTTAATTTGAATTCTACCTAAAGTTCAAATGCTCACTTATATACTTGAAATAAATAATTTTAACTTTGTAATTCAGTTTATATATTTCTTATAAATATTAGACAATGCCCTTTATTTCAAATTTGATTGATTGAGTTTTGTTTATTTACTTTTCTGTAAACATATATAAGTTACAGTATTTATAATTATATATTTGAAAACATTTAATTTTCCTCGAATATATCATTACAGTACGGGAAGTTCCAGCAATTTGCCTTAACTTACAATGCCATACAACACTAGTTAACTTCCCCAAGGAGAAGTTTATGTTTTCATCAAAAAATCCGAATCGCTAATTTTATGTTTTCTCGACGTTTCAAGCCATTCTGAATCGAATGAGCCCAAATTTGGAAAAAGTAAGTGTGTGTATATGAACAGATTTTTTGTCGTAAATCGCCGTTTTCTCAAAAACGGCAAAAACGGCTAAAAATTTAAAAGCCACTCGATGTAACTCGATGAGGACTATTATTTGTCAGTTTTGTGCGACGATCGGCCAAGCTGTTTCTTTATAAATCGCAGAAAAGTGAAAAAATTTTCGTCTACGTTTTAGCCTGCAATTCTGAATTGATTTTGAAAATTCAAAAACCGTTCGAAAGATATTAGTTGGGACTCGTGCTGATTAGTTTTTGGTAGAGATCGGCCAGGCCGTTTTCTTAATGAAGTTTTTGAAAAAAAAATTTCTACGATTTTTATGATTAATTTTTTGACTAGAAGACTATGGTATCTTCCGTAATATTTCAGTATGATCTAGAATCTAGATCATACTAAAATATTACGGTCCTACGACAACTGGTTTAGCTTTAAAAATTCGTCAGTTTGCAAAAATTAGTATGGTCTTTTTTATTAGCATTTGTCAAAATTAGACCTTTGATCGACGTTTTTTTAAAAACGCCTAACCGATTTCAGAAATCTAAAAGCCATTTGATATATCTCGATGAGGCATATCGTTTCTCAGTTTTGTGCGACGATCGGCCGAGCCGTTTCTTTGTAATTTGGAAAGAAGTGTTAAACCTTTCGTCCACATTTAAGCTCATTCTACCGAACCGATTTTAAAAAATTAAAAACTGTTCGAAAGATATTAGTTGGAACTGATACTGATCAGTTTTAGGTGAAAGTCTACCGAGCCGTTTTCTTGTAATTAATTGTTGAAAAAAAATTTAAGCCGATTTTTATGAAACTTTCTTTGGTGATGTATATCATTGCCTTATAGAACTTACTGAATTATTACGGCCTTACGACAAGTAGTTTAATTTTAAAAAGTTATCAAGGTTAGAGAAAATGTTTTTTTGACGTTTGTTAAAAATAAAATTAGATGATTTAGTTGGTATAACGATAGTGTACTTGGTCTTGAACATAGTAATAAACCATTAAAGTCCTGCGGAAACTGGTTCAATTATAATTATTGATTAATTAAAATTATTGATTTTTGAAAATTTGCTTTTAGAAAATACTCCAAATTAACGTGTTCGTTCGTTCGTTTGCAATGATGTGTAATAAATCCACTCGGAATACTTTTAATCACTCATAAATTAATTTATTTTCTATTGATTAAGATTATTTACACCTTTCGGAAAGTCCATGTAACTTGCCTCAAGGCAAAATACCAGTACCAACTAGTTTTCTTTCTTGAATTATAAATGATCATTATGATTGTTATTATTGACAATATTTGATTTATATAAATTATGATTAACCATATGATTTAGAATTTTATTCCTCGGTGTACATAAATGTATATTAGTGTAAATTTTGAATTCTAATTTAAGAACAGGTTAATAATTTTATTTTATTGTATTCATTAAAATTCGTTGAATTCGTATAAGCATCTTTACGATTTTGTTAGCGATTTTTTCTATTTTTTATATCAGCTTATAAATGTCATTTCTATTAAAAAGTTTATATGATTACTTTGAAGTGATTTATCAATATTTTTTTTAAATCATCAATTTTTCTTTTGAAAATCAGGGCTGGTGGAAGGCGGGGTCTGCTAGGTCTGCAAAACCTTAGGGCATTATATAAATATGTTGACGAGTGCATATAAATATGTCTGAAAAAAATTACTCTGTGTATTAATTAATATTAATTAAATAACTTAATAATTTTTTAACTTCCGTAGGGTAAGTTATATATAGTAATCGCAAAAATGTCGAAAGTGAAAATTTTTATATATCTTTACGTTTCAGAGATTTCTGAATTTTGGCATATCTTACAAAAAATGGATGTGTGTGTGTTTAGATACAAACTTTCGTCGATGATTGTAGGAACACGCATCGCCCTATTTGAACAAAACATTCAATTCGTACTGATAAAACGTGCTAATTAGTTTTTGGCAAAACGGGTCCAGCCGTTTCAAAGATACGGGGCAAAAAAGCCAAAAATTGTAATTTAGTTCTTGAGAGAACGAAGCGTTCGTTTTATGTAATTCAAAAAACATTTTATTTGTATTGACTAAACGAAGAACTGTTTTTGGGATGACAGGTCTAGGGGTCTAGCGGTTACGGAGAATCAATAAGAAAAAGTAAAAAAATGACATATTTGGCGGTCCAAAATGATCATTAGACATATCCACGTCAAATTATCTGATATTTTCTAGAGATTTTAATAATAAGAACAAATTTAATTTACATTTCTATGGGTTCCGTATCAATGTCTAGCCGTTTCGCTTCGATATTTCGTCTCCAAAACAGCTGCGCAGCGCGATTGATTTGAAAAAAAGTTACAAATTTTCAAAAAAATTCAAAATATAAAAAAAAAATTCAAAAAAAGCCATTTTTTACAAAATTTTCGAAATTCTCAAAAATATATTTTTTTCAGATTTCAAAAAATTTTTAATCTTTTTTAAAAAAATTATGTATCGGTACGGGAAGTGCCAGCAATTTGCCTTAAGGCACGATGCCATGCACCACTAGTTTATTTGTATTAATTTAAGAAAACTACTATTTGACTGACTTATAATTGAAAGGGCGGCAATCTGGAGACCGCCCCGGGCGGCAAAAGTTCTAGGTACGCCACTGGTTCATTATATATGCTGCTTACACATGTAAAAAGGTGGGGTAAAAAGATCAATTAAATCTTTACCCTGGCGAAGGATAAATCAAAAAAGAGTAGTTATTGAAAATGTAAATTCAGATAGAAGAAGTAGTTGTATAGGAAGTAAATTGAATGAAATTTTTTACAATTTTGCTGATAAATACTTCTGACAAATACCAGATGAAGTTTATATACAGTGTTATCCCTACATAAAATATACCCATAACATTTATATTTTGCATTGGTGGAATAATGTAGCAATTATTTCGGGAAATCCCTTTATAATTAAAAGTTTAAATTTATATTTTTAATAATTAAAATTAAAAAAAATTATAATTAAACCACTTCTCATAGGCCTATAATATTTTACAAGGTTCGGTTTGACTATCAACTCTATCACAATGCAAAGTTTCATCAAAATCCCAGACGAGTAAACCTGAGGGTTACCTCGTAAGTCAATTGGGACCTTTGTGCCCCGCACTACCCCATATTATATATATATGTGTGTGTGTGTAACGATATTATAATTCGATAATTGCTTGTCAAAATCAAATTACTCTCCGCCCTCCACATAATTCGGTGGAATCGGACAAAGGGAATCCTTTATCGCGGGGCTGGATTAAAATATATTCTATTTACAGAATACATGAAGCGTTTAAAATCGCAAAGTTTCTTTTTATATGCATTCGCATTTAGAATTCTGTTGGAGCTTAAAAAATTTATAATCTGGGGGCATTGCGAAAATTAAAACTAAACATACATGGCGGACGCCGTTTCGACAAACAACACACACATGTGAAAACACAGACGAAAAAGACATATATAAATATAAAAATATAATTCGAATTTTTCTTATTTATCGACATATGAAATAAAAACATTGACGTCAATCATAATTATTGACATGAATCATTAAAGTTGCTTATATATAATAACGTAATCCACATACGAGTATATTTGATAAAATGAAATCCTTATCGATGCAAATAAAAGTTACCATCAAAATTAAAGATATTTTTGATTTTGTTTTATAATAAATATATAGAATGATTGTACATCGTTGTGCTTCGATCTTATTTCATTTTGAACAAGATTCGACTAGCTGGTATATCCTCACAATGTGATATCATAAGTCCATATATCGTTTTACCAATAAATTGTATATAGATACGGTTGGAATACTTTTTTTTACTAGCAATAGTTCTCTTAATTTACCAGTTAGCTGGAACAAAAGCGAATTAAATTTAAACATTTATTTGTCTATGCAAAAATACTGAAATACTGTCCTTAAATACGATATATTACGAAGAAAATCAAATCATACAATAAAGAGCGAGTGTCACAACAGTCCCGGGGGTGTAGACGACATAAAATACGTTAAAAACAATAGCTATAACCATCAAAATAGTTTAAACAGTTTTTAGTGTCACAAATATGTAACACAACACAACGTAATCATTTAATTTAAATGATCACAAGACTTATGAATATAATATAAGAACCTATAATAAAACATATTTTTTAAACCAGAAATAAACTGAACTATGCGATCGCTTTTCTTCTTGCAATTGATAAGTCATCATCAGCGTTATTATACATTCCTTCTTTAAAATCAGTCAAAAATATTAGCTAATAGTAATCAGTGGAACCAGAAACTGCATGTTTCGTGACACTTGATCAACTTTACCCCACCCCTACTTTCAGAATATGAGCTTCCACACACCAGACAGAATCTATCTTTCCTTTTTTTGCTTTTTCCTTACTTTTCTTTCGTATTTTATGTTAGTTCGATTAGAATTTTTTTCACACGTTTACCCTTTCAACCGAAAAAAATTTAAAAAACATGTCATAGTTATCTAAAATTATCTATGCAAGACTTCAAAAATATGCAACAATAATCTCGGCAAAATCTTATTTCTGGTAATTAACTACTAATGCTCAACTTATAGCAAAATAACAAATAAAGTTAACTATGTACTGTGTACAAGTAACAGTTATTGCTAAAAAAAAATCAAACGAAAAAACACACTTTTGTCTCTAAAATCAAAAACAATCTATAGATCATGTTTGTAGGGCGCTGACTCAATGCAATAATGAAAACTGCTTCGAGCAATCATACTTTGTCTTTCCCCCTTTGGACCCTATCTCAAAATCAGTATAGTTTAGCTATTATGACTCCTTTAATATTAAATATTTTTTTGTTAGAACAATTTTAAACTGAAAATGAATTACTCTTATGTTGGGTGGGTATGTTATAGTAATCGCAAAAAAATCGAAAATAAAAATTTATATATATCTTTACGTTTCAGATGTTTCTGAATAATTTGGCATACATTAGAAAAAATTGATGGTGTTTGTGTGTGTGTGTGTTTGGATCCAAATTTTTGTCGACGATGTCGGAAACATCGTACAACCAATTTGAATGATTCAATAAACATTCGATTCCTATTGATGAGGAGACGTGTTGATTAGTTTTTCTACAAGGCCGTTTCAAAGATACGGGGCAAGAAGTGCTAAAAATAGTAACTTCGTTTTTAAGGAAACGAAGCGTCCTATTTTAATAATTCAGAAAACATTTTACTTGAATTACCGAAATAAATTTCTGGTAAAATTTTTGGGAAGGCAGGTTTAGCAGTTTCGGAGATCAAGTGAAAAAAGTAAAAAAATGTCATTTGTCAGTCAAAAATGAGCATTAAACACATGCACATTAAATTATCAGATATTTTATAAAAATTTTAATAATAAGAATAAATTTTGCATTTTAATTGGGTTCAACAAATTTTGCATCTCTATGGGTTCGAATTGTTATCGTTTTTAAAAAAGTTAATTCTCGGTACATAAAGTTCCAGCAATTTTCTCTAAGGCACGATGCCATGCACCACTAGTTTCATTCGTAATAATGCATGTACGATGATTATACGAAACTTGTGCCGAACGTCAGATGAGTGTGTTCGCACAAACCGCTCGCGATGAGGGGACGACTCTGATGAATGAGCCGTGCGACGTAATAGATTAATGAATTAGACACGGTGAAGGCGGCCGCATAAAATCGGAGGAGAATTTACAATAATTGACCCTTAGCCGATCATATAATTATATTATAATTTGATACTAATTGGTTATTATGCAGGCAATTATAATTGAATCGAATAAAAATGTTATTTTCAAAAATATCATTATTTTAATATGACCTCATCATGGACAATATTTTAATAGGCCAATTTTATATTAATTGGTTATTATCTACAGAATAATATTTGATTTGAATAAAAAAATAGTATTTAAATTTATTGCCAATAATCCAATACAAATAAATAAACTAGTGGGGTGTATGGCATCGTGCCTTAAGGCAAATTGCTGGAACTTCCCCTATCGTAACAAAATGTTCGAGGAATATTGAATGTTTTCAAATAAATTATTATAAATATTGTAACATTGTCTAATATTTATAAAAATTATATAAACTGAATTGAAAAGTTGAAATTATTTGTTTAAAGTATATTAGAACTTTAGTCAGAATAAAAAATAAAATCTGAATTATTTTCGATATACAAAAATTTTTTTTTTTTGAAAAAAAAAACATTGAAAAAAAATATTTGAAACAAAAAATTTTTTTTCTCCAAAATCTTTTGTTAAATTATTTTGTTAAAACAAACAGAAAGTTCTTTGAATCATTTAAATCGGACGCATAGTTGTCTCAAAAACTGCTATTTTTTGCACATTCAGCCCTGTATCTTCAAAATGGCGGGCCTGCCTTTGCCAAAAACTAATAACCACTTCTCCCAATCATTACTAATTGAATGTTTTTTAGATTAGTTTCAGATCTCTCAAAAATTCGATTTCTATTTTCTGCACTCTTTGCGTTTTACCTCCGTAACTGCTAGACCTGCCTGTACCAAAAAATAATCATCACATCTCCCTATCAACAGGAATCGAATGTTTTTTGAACCATTCAAATCGGTTGATCTATGCGCCCGTAAATGTAAACGAAAAAATACGGACACACTAAACACACACACACATCCATTTTTTCTGAGGTATGCCAAAATGTTCAGAAAACTTCGATTTTTGGAAGATTACAATAACTTACCCTACGGGAGTTAATAAGTAAACGGCTGTTAAGAAAAAGATTTAATTAGAAACCGGTGGAAAATAATGTTATTTGGGGAGTTGTTTCTGTCAAAATGTAGGTGTAGATATATAAAAAATATACCAAATAAACCGGATAAATTTAAATTAAATTGCTGGATAGAGTGTGCAGTCAATAGTAAATATATAATAAATGGGTTTCTCTATTTGGGAAATGACAATAGAGATTGTTCAATTCCTCAACTAGATAGATCGTTTTTATTAAAACTGTTAAATTCATTCACAGATTTTGAAACAATTTGTATAAATCAAATTTCATTACTCTGACTGTATATAAAAAAATGATTATCCCAAGTTTCAAACATTGTTCAATAGAAATAAAAGCAGCAAAATTGTTTCTAAAACTATTAGATTTTGTATTAGTACTTAGCTAAGAAATGTAACACAAAGTTGAAAATTTGTAGCTGGCAAATAGAGGTTTATTTCAACTTTTTGAAGCTAGCTGAATATATGCATAAATTGTGTATATAGAGACGATAAGTAAAAGCATTTTTAGTCATATTTTTTGTTTTAGTTAATTTTTTATCTGCTCGATGCATGTTCAAATTTTCCAGAAAACAATGTGAGAAAGCCAAATAACGTATATTATGTATGCATATGGCATTTTTTATAAACATTTAATTTTATTAGCTTTTTTCTTGTAATTTTTTTTTGAATTATACGAAAATAAATTTAGATGATACTTTGCAAAAATTTCTTTAATTAGATAATTTAATCAGATTAAGCACTGAATCAATCATTATTTAAATTTAATAATAAAATATATAACTTTTTAATTGTAGGTCAATTTGACCGCGCACGGTACGTATAAGTACGCATGAATTGTCGGTAGATTTAGTGTTAAAAAAAATCTCGAAGATTCATTTCGATTGAGAATTATCCGTCCCCCCAAGCAATCAATTCGTACATCTCGTACATATCAAGAAAATGGCAAGTAATTCGCGCAGAGTTAATAAAATGTGTCAATCGGATAACTCCGATTACAGGACTATATACGATTGAATTTTAAATCGAATCAGACCGACTTATATACGTAAAGTGAATCTTCTAGCCAAGATTTTATCTTCCTCATCAGATTTTGATCCTGGGGATAATGCATCGAACGCCGCGACCGCTAAATCAATCCAAACTTCATTCTAGACAGATATCCCGATTGGAAATTGGAAGTTAAGCGGCGTACGAATAGAAGTCTACAATCAATAAGTAATTATCTCTCAAATAACCAAATCTCATAAACTTACTCCGAATTATTTGTCTCCCAGACTTAGCCAACACACGCATGGGTGAACGAGATCGGAAGTATTAGAGAAAGACGTGTGTATTCTTAGCACAGCCATGGTGGAAATTGGCAAAACTGATATAACCAGATTTTTTTACAATTTTTTTACTGTCGATTGGTGTAATCCAAAATTTGTTTGCTCTTTTCGTTTCAAAGATAAATGGGTGGGACCAAATTCGATGCTAACTATACGTATAGTCAGCACCGACCCCTCTAAAAATGCAAAAAAAAATTTTTTACTATCGTTATCAGTGTTTTTTTGCTATTATTTTTCGGAAAAGTTTTACCGATCATAGTTTTTCACGCATCGAAACTAAAGAAAAATCAAAAACTAGATTTTTTCACCCCTTTTCAGAAAAGTTGCAAATTTTTTTGTGTCCACAGGTTACTTTTTCAAAAGTTTAAAAATTGTTTCGAAATCTGTGATTTTTTGTGATCCAAAAAGTAATCAAAAAATTAAATTTAAATTTTGGTTTATTTTGAAGTATGGAAACGGATTGCAATCCACTTGTCATAAGTGAAATGATGCATTAAGATCTATGTACGTCTACTTGAAATAGTCTAAAGAGACCAATTAGTTACAAATATATAATATAATATATGCACTTTCTCAACGCATCCAAGATATTATATATATATATATATATATATATATATATATATATATATATATATATTAAAAAGTGTTGCTGATCACTAAAAATGCAAATAAATAACAACTGACAGATGACTTTATATAGTTTCGGCTTCATTCTTTTTAACTTCCCGTAGAGTAAGTTATAGTACTCGCAAAAAAATCGAAAATGAAAATTTTTATATATCTTTACGTTTCAGAAGTTTCTGAATACTTTCGCATACCTTAGAAAAAATGGATGTATGTGTGTGTGTGTGTGTGCGTGTGTGTATGTGTGTTCGGAAACAAATTTTCGTCAAATTATGCACATCAAATATTTTATAGAGATTTTAACAATAAGTATAAATTTTGTAAAATATTTCAAAATACACTTTTCTTCAAAAAGTCTTCTTTTCAAAAAAAAGTAAATTTTTGTCAAAAATTTATAGCTTCTCAAAAATCTAATTTTTCAGAGTAAATTTTTTTCAAAAATGTTAATCTTTTAAAAAATAGTAATTTTTGGTACGGGAAGTTCCAGCAATTTGCCTTAAGGCACGATGCCATGCGCCCCACTAGTTTAGTGTTTATTTGTACCATTGGAATGCAGTGTAAGGTCTTTTGTTCGCCTTTCAATCAAGTCAATTTCTAGAAAATCTAAAAGATTTCAATCCTTGTAGATATATTCAAATATCGTGGTGTTAAAAAATATTTTTTAAGGAAAAACGTCAATTATGCTAACTTTATTTTATTAAGATTTATATACAAACGCATTTGAATAATATAATAATGTAACATGCATTCATAAACAAATGATATCATAAGTAACTAGGTAATAGTTTTACCAAATTAGGCAGCTTTACAAATGACTAATCTAGTTCGAAATCGTGTTACTAATCGAATCATATAGTAGGACCTATTCACCTTCGGATCGCCCTCGAACAGAATATACTATATAGTGTTTCTCATCATTGGCGAAACAAAGACAAACGACCCAATCAGATTCGTGGCAGATATAGATTCCAGAAAGTCCCGGATAATGGGTCCTTGTTCGAGGTCTTTTCGAGAATGAAAGACAAATTTCGAACGAGTGCGATGTATCCAAAGGATCACGATACCTTAAACCTTTTAATCAATTCTGTAAAAAACGGTAACTACCTTGTTTCGAAATCTGATCTGATATAGAAGTGCAAATGATATGAAAATAAAAAAGTATCACAAAATAAAAACTTATTTGGCCACGTGTTAATGTGTTTTTTTGGCGAAAAGTTAAAATTACTTCTGAATTTTTAAAAAATTTAGAATTTTATAAATTATTTTAAATATAAGTATTTATTGTTATGTTCAAGCATGTGCATTATATCGTTTTTTGTATAGGGTAGGGCGGGGCACAAAGGTCTCACCTTACTTTGAGAAATTATATTGTGGAAACCAACCCCATTATGTTACAGTAAATAACACATATTAAACAAACAACTATTTGGCTATGTTCAGTAAAACTCCCAGCTAATTCATCCTTGTAGAAACTTCTTTTGTTGTTTTTCAAAAATTTATCACGTTGGTCTTTTTACACCATAAACGGGGTGAAGTGAGACAGCACGAAGGCAATCTAATTTCTTGTTTCTAATTTTGAAGAGTTTTTGCGAAATAATATCTACAATGTTCAGCCAAAACAAAATATAAATGTCATAGATACATTTTTTACAGAGATAACACTGTATATGAGCTTGATCTAGTATTTTGTCAGAATAACTATTTATTTAATTTATAATTTTTAAAATTGTTTTTTTAACATAATTCACTTTTTACTTACTATTTTTTTTCTTTACCCCTTTGCCATGATGAAGGTTTAGTAGGTCATATTTACCCCACACACATGTTAGCTCTTATAGAGATTAAATAAAATAAACAGTCGAATCTAACTTAAAAATAACAATAAATTTTATAAAACAATTAAAAAACGATTCGGTACCTAAAAGTAATATTAAGGTTTTATAAACTAAACAGTGCTCAAAACCAAAAAAAACTAATAACGAAAGAAAATACTTTTATTATGGTTTTTCAAACATTGCCGTTTATCTCCCGATAGCAACGTCGTAAAAATCAAGGTGATGGTTGGTTATACATCTTTTTAACTTCCCGTAGGGCAAGTTATATTATCGCAAAAAAATCGAAAATGAAAATTTTTATATATCTTTACGTTTCAGAGGTTTCTGAATATTTTGGCACACCTTAGAAAAAATTGATTTATGTGTGTGTGTATGTGTGTGTGTGTGCGCGCGTGTGTGTGTGTGCGCGCGTGTGTGTGTGTGCGCGCGTGTGTGTGTGTGCGCGCGTGTGTGTATGTGTGTTCGGATACAAATTTTCGTCGACGATTTCGGACAGACAGATAAAGCGATTTGAATAATTCAAAAAACATTTGATTCATATTGATAATGACGTTCTGATTAGTTTTTGGCGAAGGCAGGTCTAGCCGTTCCGAAGATATGGGGCAAAAAGTACTAAAAACGTTAACTCAATTTTTAAGAGAACGAAGCGTCCGTTAATTCAAAAAACATTTTACTTGTATTAACGAGATGAAGAACTGATCAAATTTTCATGAAGGCAGGTCTAGTGGTTTCGGAGATATAGTACAAAAAGTAAAAAAATACCATTTGAGATAAAAAAGCTTACATGCAGATGAGGTAAAGAGGACCAATTAAATCTTTGCCATGACAAAGGCGTTAACAATAAAAAATAGTAAATAAAAAGGTAAATTCAGTTGAAGCAATATGACACAAAATATTTTAAATTATTAGTTATTCTAAATCTGCTGATTAATATTAATTTTTCTGACAAAAGACCAGATCATAGCTATATACAGAATTATCTTTGTAAAAAATGTGTTCATAAAATTTTTATTTTGTATTGATTTTGTAAAATAAAAATAAAATATTGGATCTATTTGCCCCCTGGCTGTCACATTTCAGTCCGCCTGTGGGACAGATGACAAATTTTAGAAAAACAGTAAAAGGAATTAACTGAAAATTCCACAGAACATAGTTAGATAGTTGTTTGTTTGATATGTTTGGGTACATAAACTCAAATTGGACCTTTGTGCCCCACCCTACCCTATGCCAAAATTGTTCAGTGTTTTGGTAAAACGAAAATATCCAAACAAAAATACAATTGTCTTTTTGATATGCCAATTACTCACCATACAAAAATTAAACGAATGATAATTAGTCACCTTGGTTTCAATGGCATTGTTAGGTTGAAACTGACTCAATATTTCTATCAAAGCAAATCGGTGTTTTAATTCAGCACCGATTTCCATGATCATTCATACTTGGCCGACGTTAAGAGAAAGCCAATTCCAAGTAAGATAGAGAAGGAAAAGAGGGCGACATCCTTCGCCCCGGCCAGGGAGGGAGTCACGCAGAACGTGACGCATTGCGTGTCGGTGCGTGAAATAGCCTCGGATTGAGTTCGAAAAGGGTCGGATTAAAAATTATACACGTCACTAAGCAAACGTGTTCTAATTTATAAACGCACGTAGGAAATCGTGTTATATGGGAATCGAATCGTTGTACATGTGCGAAGGCTATAAATTAAACGACGCGACATTAACTTATACGCACAATGTACCATAATAATAATAGTATTGTTATTTTACTATATGATTAAGCTTACCCTCAAAGGCGTGGCTCTTTCAAGGACGATATGCGAATTTGATTTAAATGGGCAAATAGATCATAATGAGTAGCAGTTATGATGGACGTTGCAACATCTTATTTTTAGATTTAAAATGCTATCGGTATTGCTATCGAAAGGTATTTTTGTCAATATGTTTTATCAATGTGCAAATGATTAATTACAAACAATTAGATTTCTAAATATAGGATAGAAAGGTCAAAAACAAGTAAAGTAAAAAAAAATTAATAGCAGAATTCTAAAGTAGAAAGCAAATGATGCATAACCAGCTATCAGCTTGATTCTTACGTCTCTAACAGTAGATAAAGCGCCCATGTTTAAAAATACCTAACAAAAGTATTTTCATTAGTTGTTAGTTTTTTTGTATGTAAGCAGTATTGTTTAGTTTACGAGACCTTATAACATACTGTCCTTGTTTAGTCAGATACAACAATTTTTTTTATATATCATAATAAAAGCTTACATGTTGGTGGAGTAAAAAAGACCAACTAAAACTTTTCCCAGGCAAAGGAGCACTCAATAAGAAAATAGTAAATAAAAATGAAAACTAGTGGGGTGTAGGGCATTGTGTCTTAAGGCAAATTGCTGGAACTTCCAGTACCGTAACGAAATGTTCGAGGAATACTGAATATTTTCAAATAGATTATTATAAATATTGTAACATTGTCTAATATTTATAGGAATTATATAAACTGAGTTGCAAAGTTGATTATTTGTTTAAAGTATATTAGAACTATAGTCAGAATTAAAAATAAAATCTGAATTATTTTCGATATACAAAGAAATTTTTTTTTGAAAAAAAAAAATTGAAAAAAAAAAGTTGAAACAAAAATTTTTTTTTCCCAAAATCAATTATTTTGTTAAAACAAGCAAAAAGTTTCATGAATAATTCAAATCGGACGCTTAGTTCTCTCAAATACTGCCATTTTTTGCACGTTTAGCTCCGTATTTTCGAAACGGCTAAGCCTGCCTTTGCCAAAAACTAATCACCACTTCTCCCAATTATTACTGATTGAATGTTTTTTAGATCATTCAAATCGGATGCTTCGTTCTCTCAAAAACTCGATTTTTATTTTCTGCACTCTTTGCTCTTTATCTCCGTAACAGCTGGACCTGCATTTGCCTAAAACTAATCAACACATCTCCCTATCAATAGGAATCGAATGTTTTTTAAAATATTTAAATCGGTCGATCCGTGCGCCCGAAAACGTGACCAAAAAATTGTATTCATACATGCATACATACATACACACACATCCATTTTTTCTGAGTTATGCCAAAATGTTCAGAAACCTTCAAAACGTGTAGAAATGTAAACATTTTCAATTTTGATTTTTGGACGATTACAATAACTTACCCTACGGGAAGTTAATTAAGGTAAAAAAACTCAATTTTAGATGAGAAAAATGAAATTAATTGTACTCTAACTCTGCCGATTCAATATCTGTCGAAATATCATTTCAAGGTTATATAAAGTGTGTCTTTGTGAAAAATGTGTCCATGAAATTCATACTTTGCATTGGTTGAATAATGTAGATTTTATTTCGTAAAATCCGTTCAAATTTAAAAGTAAGATTGGATCTGCTTGCCCCCCTGACTGTCCCTTTTTTCCTTGTCTATGGGGTACAAAGGAACCGATGATAAATTTTAGAAAAACAATAAAAAATGTGTATGATTAGAAATTAACTGGTAATTTTATTGAACAGTTTGATAGTAGCATGCTCGTAAGCGTTATGCGTTGTGACGTATTTCATTTGGTTTAGGCAGTATAATTACTAAAAGTCAAATTGAATTTTTGTGCCCCGCCCTACCATATTTAAAATTCTTTATTGCTAACAATAATTATTCAATAAATATTATTGTATGTAACATATACATAAACTCTGTGTAAAAATCCACTTAACTCTGCTTATTTTGTGCTCTTTTAGTTCAGCCAAAATAAGGGTAAAATCGTAGAATTGGTATAAATTAAATGCTGTTCAAATTACAGAAGCTAATTTGACAATTAATCACCTGAAGCATTTAACTGATTGTGAACAAGAAGATAATAAAATATTGATAACTGTAATTTCGAAGAAGAGCAAAAAGAGCTCTGATCACTCTGACCATGTATAAAAAATGCAGTAGAAGAAACAGTACACTATACATTAGATACCTTTTTGACAAAATTGCAATGAATTCGAAACACAAACTGAATGATCTGACAGAATTAAATTTTATTGGTCAATAAATATCATTAATTATTCATTTTTGTTTTTGTAGAAAATTAATGCTTGAATTTGATTTTTATTAAAAATAATAGGTACTTCGTTTAAGTTTGAAATAGAGCAATTTTTTTATATTTCTACCTAACCCTGTTATTATTTACATTTAAGATAAATCCGTTTAGCGTAGTTTTATTTTACGTTCTACTTTGACAAAACGCAACCCCCGTATTAGAGGACAGGAAGAGAAATTTATAATTCATGAGCAATGCAACTTTGATCGCGAAATTCAACTAATTTTAAAAATTTATAATAATTTGTTAAAAATTATCCTAACTATGCCAAAATTTTCGAATTAAATTTCACAATATTTATCAAAGGGGTAAGGAAGGCTTCAAAATCCGCGGGCAAAAAGAATTTTTTAACAACAAGATTTAAAAGTAAAAGGAAAAAGATGTAATCCAGTCATCATCTCGATTTTTATGATTCGGAGATAAGCGGCAATTTCTGAAAATCCATACCAAAATTATTATTTTCTTTCGTTGTTAGTTTTTTTGGTTGTGAGCACTGTTGTTAAGTATTTTAAAGCTTTAATATATTTTTAAACATACGCTATTTATTTAATTTATAAGATATGCTATTAATTTTAAGTTAGACTCAACATTTTTTTATATAACCACTAAACATGAGTGAGGTAAAAAGGACCAACTAAACCGTTACCCTCGCAAAGGTGTAAACAGTAAAAAATAGTTCATAACAAAGTAAACTAGTGGGGTGGGTGGCATCGTGCCTTAAGGCAAATTGCTGGAACTTCTCGTACCGTAACGAAATGTTCGAGGAATACTGAATGTTTTCAAATAGATTATTATAAATATTGTAACATTGTCTAATATTTATAAGAATTATATAAACTGAATTGCAAAGTTGAAATTATTTGTTTAAAGTATATTAGAACTATAGTCAGAATTAAAAATAAAATCTAAATTATTTTCGATATACAAAAAATAAAAAAAAAAAATGAAACAAATTTTTTTTTCCAAAATCAATTATTTTGTTAAGATAAGCAGAAAGTTTTTTGAATCAATTAAATCGGACGCTTAGTTCTCTCAAAAACTACCATTTTTTGTATATTTAGCTCCGTATCTTCGAAATGGCTGGGCCTGCCTTTGCTAAAAACTAATAACCGCTTCTCCCAATCATTACTAAATGAATGTTTTTTAGTTTATTCAAATCGGATTCTCCGTTCTCTCAAAAACTCGATTTCTGCGCTCTTTGCTCCGTATCTCCGTAACGGCTGAACCTGCCTTTGCCAAAAAACTAATCAGCACATCTCCTTATCAATAGGAATCAAATGTGTTTTGAACCATTCAAATCGGTTGATCCGTATGCCCGAAAACGTGGACGAAAAATTGTATCCATACATACATACACACACAAACACATCCATTTTTTTCTGAAGTATGCCAAAATGTTCAGAAACCTTCAGAACGTCGAGAAATGTAAAAATTTTCAATTCCGATTTTCGGCCCATTACAATAAATCAATTTTACAAGATGTAAATTAAACATACAATTAATTGGAGGAACATTTGTTCCAACTCTGCTGATAAATATTTCTGATAATTAAACAACAGATCAAGGATATATACGGTGTTCTCTCTATAATAAATGCACCCAGAAAATGTATATTTCACTTTGATTGAATAATGTAGTTATTATTTCGCAAAATCCGTTTAAATTTAAAAATAAGACTTTGGAGCTGTTTCGCCTATAAAGTAAAAGGGACCAGATGATTTTTTTTAAACAGCAAAAAACAAACAGATTTTTGTGTGTTTAATATAACTGATCAATGTTAAATTGGACCTTTGTATCCCGCCCTACCCTACACGAAATTGTAATAGAAATGGCAAAGTCTCAATAAAATGTTTGCGATAAAATAAACTCGGGGTCCGTCCAAATCTGTTTATAAATGTATAAGTGGAGAAGTGTGTGACTAATAAAGTAATGCAAGCAGAGCACACATTCTTCCTAACAATTTCATGAATTAAATACATAATACAAACAGATACATTTCTATCATTTGCGGTTATGCTCAGATACTTCAGACAGTAACCAACGACGAGAAGAGTTTACACTCTCACCCGACTGAGCCAGTGGCACTTCATATTTTATGGGCAAATCATAGTGCGCTAAAAGCGCAATGATCGCGCACATAACTCGATACAGATCAGATACGGCGGCACAAAGCTGAACGGTCGGGCCGCACATATAATAAATGAGAAGTATCCAATACTATCGTGCCAGAAGAGCAACCGAGCATCCTCTGTCCGTGTATGTGACGATGATGTACAAGAGCACAGGCGCGAATCCCCGGGAGACGCGACGGCAGCGGCTAGCTATTAATATTAAATCGCGCGGGTATCGCGTCGTTTATATAAAATATACTTTTGGCGCGGCGACATAAATGAGGTCCCGCGGGACTATATGACTATATGGCGCACATCGCCCTAGTCGAACGGGCGCGGTGGCGCGGTGGCGCGGTGACCCGGACCCACACCCGGCCCAATGTTCGCCGATACGCGATGACAGTGCCGCGCGACAAACTGCCCTGTCGTGCTCGATCATCCGCACAAGAGCGGTTTATATGCAAAATATATAGAGCCGTTCAGGTATCCGCAAGCACGACTTCTCTTACACAATTCGATACTGGTTTCAAAAATCGATTTCGTTCAAGTATAGCATAAATCACAATTTTTGTCTTAAGGCAAATTGATAAAACTTTCCGTGTTGTAATTAGCGTTCGATGAAGAAAAATAATACAGGCCTACAAAAATTTTGTTTTTGTTTGGTGCATCAAATGTTAGAGCTGATTCTTATAGTATTTTTTGCGCTGATTTCAAATCTGCAAACCATTTTTTTGTATCAGCTCTAGTCTGGAACTTGAAAAAAAGTTGCCAAAACCAGGTCCATTCTAGGTAGTCACGGAAAAGAACATTTCGCAGTGTCAACTAATGTCCCATCTAAGGCCGAATGGGTCTTGTAAGTTTGTATGTACGAGTAGGTATATCTCATTAAAATAAAATTCTGAATTGTATTACTATTTTGTACTTTCATTCTTTATACATCATATATATCATATCTTGAAAACTAAAGCTCACGGGAAAAAACCAATGTCATTTTTGAAATCAGCGCCCCAAATATACTTAAAAACAGCATTAAAATCGTTTGCACAATTTTCTTTGTTGGCCTGTGTAATCAATATTCAATAAAAAATGATCAATAATTATTACAATTGATCAATGATTAACAGATAGCAATTGATCTGAAGGTTTTCAAACAGAATATTAAAAATGCTGAAACTTTTATTATTCGTCAATTAGACAAAATATGAAACCTTATAAATTAGGAAAAGTAAATAAACAACATCAAATCAATCGGATTTAGAATGAAAAGTCTTATCTCATATTTCACCATGCATCACATTTTTAAGAATTATATAAAATGAATTGCAAAGATAAAATTATTTATTTCAAGCATATAAATGAGCTTTCGAATTTTTAAAATTTAAATCTTATATATTTCCAAAAAAACTAATTTTTAACACTGACGACACACAATTTTTAATCATTTTTGTGTCACTGCTATTTTTTGCACGGCTGGCCTTTGCCAAAATCAGCTCGTCTCCCCAACAATACCAATTGAATGTTTCTTGAATCATTCAAATCGGTTGATATGTGTCTTCGAATACACACACATCCACACATACATACTACATAAGGCATGCCGAAATGTTCAGAAACCTCTGAAATGTATTGAAATGCAAATCCTACGAGAAATTAAAATTTATTTGTATAATTTATAGTAATATAAATGAAATAAATATCATTTATAATTGATCAGTGATGATTTGTTTTCAAAAGTGTGCGTTGGATACTGGATAATTTTGGGGTACGGTAGTGACATGTATTTCTTGTTATTTTTAGGTGAAGTTAAGCAGATAAAATAAAAATCTAACTTATCTAATTGTAAGACAAAATTTAAAAGAAAAAGGAAAAAAAATTCAATATAAGAAAAAAAAAGATTTATGAAAAAAATCTTTTTAACTTTGTTTAAAAATTGTGTTTTGTTATATATTGATATATTTTATTCATAAGCTTTATTAAATGTTTATGTTGAGTTGTCTAATATTATTATTACATATCATTGTCATTAACGACTATAAAAGTTGTTATAAACCATTTTAGCGTGACCGCAATCGCTGTCACAACCGTTCTTCGAATGTGGACATTTTATGACATTTTATTTAGATTGTATTTAAGGACAGTATTTCAGTATTTCTACCTAGACAAAATTACCATTAAATTAGTTTACTTTACTTTAAATTTAATTTACTTTTCTCACAGCTAACTTGTAAATTACCAAAACTATGGCTAATCAAAAAAAAGTGGCACAACCGTACGCAGTCTCACCCCTACTTGATATTGTGTGGACATGTATTTTAAACACGTGTACAAATACGACCGCAATAAAAAAAATCGGTAATCGAATGAATCGTAGAACCGAGCTGTTCTACGATATCTGCGAAAGAAAAGATGCAGCTATATTTGAATTAGTTTGAATTATATCACTTACTACAAGTAATAGAAAATTGAACAAAAAATGTAACAATAAAATGGTTCCCTACTTAATATTTTACATATCAATTTTATTAAATCTTTGATTCTTTCAATCTTAATTACTGTATTTTTTGATATTTGTCAATTCGATATACATATTCTTGTACAGTATAATTATTCAAAATCATTCAATTTTATAGTGATAATTAAGTGACGTAACAATATAATTTTGTACTGTAATAAATAACATGTGTAATTTAATTATGAATAAACTTTTCTTCAATAATCTGAGGTGTGTTACAGCGGTTATTGAAACTTTCTTATAAGCGAAAGCTCAACTTTCTGTGGCGTCGGTATAAGGTTTTTGAAGCCATCGACATTTATAGGAAATAATTCTAATTATAAGTAAATGCAATATAATTTGATCTAAACTACTGATAAAAGGTTATTGAACCATTGATCTTAAAGTGTGTTTTATAAAAATTTATTTCAAAAATTTTATAGAGTAGACACATAAAAAGGTCCGCAGATAAAAAGGGTCCACAACGAATAGGTATCTCAAAAACAAGTCAAAAAATTCTAAATCCAATATTTGAAAGTAGAGAGTAAAAAATGTATAACTAGCCATCGTCTTCGAAAATCCATCAAAAAAGTATTCTTTTGCTGCTAGTTTTTTTGTGAGCACTGTTATTTAGTTTACGAGATCTTGATATTACTTTTAGGTATATGCCATTTAATTGTTTTATAAGATGTATTATAATTTTATAGATGTAAGATAATTTTAAGTTAGATTCAACGGTGTTTTTTTTTCAAATAAATTATATAAAAATCTTACAAGTGGGTGGGGTAAAAAGGACCAACTGAATTTTTACCCTGGCGAAGGTGTAAACAATAAAAAATAGCAAATAAAATAGAAAATTAAGTTAAAAAGGCTATTCTACAAGAGATAAATAAATATATAAAAATAAATAGTTATTACAACTCTGCTAATGAATATTTCTGATGAAATACCAGATCAAGGTTATATACAGTGTTATCCCTGTAAAAAATGTACTCATGAAATTTGGAGTGCATTGGTTGAATAATATAGCTATTACTTCGTAAAATCCCTCTATAATTGAAAATAAGACATTGTACCTGTTTGCTCCTTGCAAATTTTTGAAAAACAGCAAAAAACACATTTTACAAAGATTAATTAATTAATGGGGAATTTTACTGAACATATTCGATATAGATGTCTCAAAAATTATTCAATAATTTAAACCATTCATAGAGATATTAAAATTAGACGCAAATCTGTCTTGCTGATAGATCATATTATAGTCACCAGATACATCTTGCTGATGAAGCACATTGTTATATGTATATAATAAGCGTGATCCCTATACAGAGAGAAATATATCTTTGCAAGTTTTTTCCAAGTCCACACACCAGTTCATTAAATTATTAATACATTCATATTATATATTATAAAAAAACAGAATTTGTTTTTTTATACTGAAAATTTTATAAATAAAGTTTTTTTTGAAATCTTGATCAACAAGTATAAAATACAGTCGGTAGGATTTAATTTATGAAGTTATCGCAGTTGATTGTAATCGTTTGGAAATCGAACCAAAAACCAAGTATATGTGATTGCAATTCAAAGTGACAAAAATTGATGAACTGGATTTAAGAAGTCCATCGAATAAATTCTATTAATTTTCATCATTTAGAATTTGATCCAAACATTAGAGCAAAAGTGATTGCAAAGAAGTGATTAAGTGTATGTAAAAGTGCGCAAGATTAAAAGAATAATCTGCAACAAATATTCTTGTATTGATTATTCAGAATTTGAAAGTGATAAAAATATTGTGTGTGCAGAAGTGAAAAAAGGAAATTTACCAGAATCTTCAGAGCGTGAACAAAAATTTATATTTAATTGATAGTAATTGCATTCCTTACTTATCTCTCCATCATCCTAAAATAAGAAATCAATTTTTAAATTTCTGAATTATACTTAAATAATCAAATTAATAGTAAATATAAGAATCACTTTATTCTACATTCTGAAAATAGATATTTCATTAGTTATATAAAAAAATTTAACTAATTGTTTAGCAAAAATGTCAATACAAAATATTCCAAAGTTTGACCACTCCGTAATTAAAACTATTCCGAGATTTGATGGTAACCCAAAGAAATTATATTCATTTATTACTAGAATTAGAGAGATACAAGCCAAATATTGCGATAGCAATAATCCGACTTGTATTCAAAATGAAGTAGTTAGAAAAGTGGTTTTATCAAAACTTCACGACAAAGCAAAAGTATCCGTAGAAATTTCTAATGCTAGAGAGATAAAAGACATAATATCAATATTGATTTCAAGATTTTCTGATCATCGAGACGATACCTCTCTATGTTTTGATCTTTACCACATGCGCCCAAAAGAAAACGAATCCGTATATGAATTCTATGAACGATTTCAGAAGCTCATTGATATTTTTAATAATTATACCTGTTTGCATGTAACTAATAAAGAAATAATTCACGATAGGTGTAGTAGATTCGAAAAAAGTGCACTAGCACTATTTATAGCGAATGTAAAACAACCATATAACTCACTTCTTAGAAATCGTAACGTGTCTTCGCTCGAAGAAGCTTTAAGAATAATAAAACAAGATGATAGTATCAGCCATAGTAGAAACGACTTTGATCATTTTTGGCACAATAACAAAATGCATGTTGAATCGACAAATTATCAAAAATCACGAGAAGGTTTTACATTTCTTAAACATTCAAATTCAGCAAATTATATGAAACAACGTCATTACAAACCAAATTTTTGTGAACCCATAGCCCAACCCACATATTCAAATTTCCAACCAAATAGCTACCAGGTCAATCAAATAACTCAACAAATGGGCAAACGCAACTATATGTCGAATATTCCGTATTACATGCATATTTAAAATAAAGCAAAATTAATATTAACTATAGTGAATATTTGTAAGATCTTTTTATATAAAGTGGTTACACCCAAATTCAAATAAACATGTAGAATGTTTTCATTTCAGTACACTTGAACATATTCTCCAAAACGAAAATAATACTCTCAATATTTCTGACATAATTCCTTAAATCATCAATAGATAAAATGTTTCGATGCATTCACAAATTAAAACCAGTAAGTTACAAATTACAATTTTTTAACGTTATTTTAGGTCATCTGCCCATAAGATGCCTGTTAGACATAGGCTTAGAAACACATATTTTTATAAATTATTTAGAAGACCATAAACAAAGCACAGAATTAATGTACGATTTTTTTAAGTGAATATAATTACAAATACAAAACTGTTTCTAAACACAACGACACAAGGCAAGATCCCACGTGAACAGAATTTGTTGTTTCAGCTAGTAATATTTCATCTACTTCTAAGAATCAAATACAACTGAAATTTTACCATTTGAATTACAAAATGTAAATATTAATTTATTATGTTAACACGTTTAACCATTTGATAATTTTGATACACCTTCTACTATATTATCTTCTCTCTATATTCAGTTATAAAAAAGTATTATTTGAAAAAAACTAAATATGTTTCCTTCAAAAATAATTATCAATGATATTGAATATGAATACAATATCATTAAACCTGTTCGAAAAATTAAGAGTTTCATTTAACGATTTATGTCGCATATATAAAATTAGAAATATTGGAAATTTAGACGTACAAGATGCCAAAAAATATCATGAATATAGGAGAGCTATTAGAAGCTATATGTAACGGGGTAAACTGAATTGTGCAGGTGCGTCATTTTTTACAGCTGGATGTAAAGTTGATCTATTATAAAACTTTGGTTTGAGTTATTATTATCGACTAATTTAAAATTTTATATATCTTAATTCGTTCAAAATGTATTAATTTCATATGTAACAATTTTTGTGAGTGAAAACTTACACCAGGAAATAGTTGAAAACCTTGGGGCTAGTTGTAACATACAAGAATTATATACAGATTCAAGTGAAGAAAATTGGATAGAATATATAGTTTGTAAAATGTGGGCACATGTTACAGGGGACACTTTATGTTCCATATGTATTATGATAATGATTTGTAAAAACTACTTAGAAACAAGTCAATTTTCTTTAAAATAAGTAAAGAATAAATCAGAAGTATTGTCGTTTCTTTGCCGTTACAACTAGCCCCAGACACGGGGTAAATTTTTGTAGATAACAATTAAATGTAAAATGATGAACAATAGTGATGGAATTTTTTTACTTGATTGGGTAAAGGAATATTTATATCACTATCCATCTTAATTTCGTAGAAATATAATCAGTGGATCTCAAGATATATTAATTTAAAAAAAAAAACGTTACAACCAGCCCCTAGCTCCTCTATGTGTAATAAACAAATAATATTAAATGATAAATTATTTCTATTCATTATTAATAATATTAATTCATTAATAAAGCAATTATAAATGTTAGGAAATATAATGTAATGTTAAATAAAAATTTATATGAAATCAATGATTATTAGAAATAAGTTAGTTTTATAGTCACAGTAATTTCTCAAAAGCAAGAATATAATCAGAATATTTTAATTATAGGATAATTGTATCGGCATAAGATTTAAATATTGTAGAAATATCTATAGATTTAGCAAAATTGAATTCATAAAAAAAATATATAGTGTGAAATCATTACCTTTTCCCATATACGAATGTAGCCATCAAATATTACAAATTACTAAGTATTCCCTATTATTATACAGACAAATCTATTTTCTTCAGAATTTTTATCATAAATTATTTTTTATCCAATCCCATATACTAATTAATTTTTAATTATATTCAATCACAAACACATTTTCAATAAAACCCTTCCTCACATTCGGCCGTAATCACTATCAATTCGACAAGAAAAATTGAAAAGTTGTTTCAGAAAAATACTTTTGCTATATTGAACATAAATGCATAATTAAACGATAAAAAATGCATTATGAAACTATTGTATGCAATTACAATACCCTCAATCAAATTCAAGTAAATAGCACGCACAATATCATAAATGTAATAAATATTGCAAATATTTGACTGAACAGTCAAGAGTACAAAATTAGCCTTGCAATTAACAACAAAAATCAACACTTATCGAAGAAAATTTGATTTCATCGTCCCATGACAATGAAATTCAATATCGACAAGAAGAATTAATACAGCTTAGAATTATCAAGAGAAACAAAACCAATAATATTACCCAGATTCAATTTAAAATGGACTTACATAAAACAATCAGAACCAATTGGGATTAAGTCAATCTAAGTAAATGAGGTAAGTAAAATACAACAAGAACACTATCAAATTTATAAAGTTATGCAGGAAATAATGGAAATTTTTATATCTATGCATAGACAAATAACAGCAATATTATATTGGCTATCGCGTTTACAATAACTATAACTATTATTATTCATATTTTATTACAGTTGTCTAAAACGAGAAACAAAAAAGAGAAAATAAAAATCACTCCCGAAGAAGAGGCTACCCAAAATGAGGAAAATTACATCTAACCACAAAATCACATGCTAGTTTATTCAGATAATATATTATTCGTTTATACAATAGATTACAAAAAATCTAATAATTTATATATTATATTGTAGATAAACTAAAAGTTGTTTTTCGAAGCTCGATGAACGAGTATAAAATTAAACTACAACCATAAATGCCTATTTGATATATATGAATACATATATGGCCAATTAATAATAAACAACAATAAATAAATAAATGCACATCAAATCATTATCAACTCTAACATAATTTCTAACTTTTCATACTAAATTTTCAAGTTCCTAACCAATATTGAAAAATTTTAAGCTCTCTCTTATAATTTATACAAATGTTTGCAATATTTAAAATAACAATTGTATTGTATTTTGTCCAAAAATTAAGAGATTAAATACAATTTTTACTTTTTCATTGACATTATGTTTCAAACATCTGTTTTATTTATTTTTATTATTTTTTCATTTAAATCAGCTTTACACCAATAAAAATATATCATGACCGTTTAAAATAAAATATAAGCCATAGTTTAAGGTATAGGTTTAGCATTTTTTATTCAGTATACATTTTCTTCAAATAATTAATGTTAAATATATTTTTTATGTATTATTTTACATTTTTTTAATTTAGTTTACATTTGCTTCAAATAATTAATGCTAAATATATTTTTTTATGTTTTATTTGTTTGTAATGTCCATGGCAATATATATATAAAAAGACTAAAGTTTGTTATTCTAATGTTATGAAAATAACTAACACTAATAATCCACAGGAATTAGATTGAAGAAAACATTCTATATTTATATGAAATAATTTTACATTATATGAAATATATACAATAGGGGATGCAAAATTGACCACGCTCTGATATAGTTTTTTAAACATCTATCTGTATGTAATAAGTTTAAAATTTCTCGAATACGCAATGAATTGAATATTTTATTTACATTGTCAAAATTATTTGATATAAATCATAAATTTGAAAGTAAAAGTAGCTGAGCTTAAACGTTTGAGAAAAAGAAATGATTTAGAATTCAAGTAACGATTTCTCTACATCCATCATGTATTATGTATTTGCAATGATGCCGTTCCAGTTAAATAGCATCCTACAATGTGCATGTTGTTATCCCAATGTTATCCTTTCGGTTTGTAACGCGGTTGATAAATACAAACTGATCCTGTACCTGAATCCCGCCTAAATACGAATCAAAAGCTCCCGGATTTTGGGCTTTGCTACTGCATCGGTACAGGTAATAATATTACAGAAATCTACGTTCAAGGTAAATAGTTGAAATACTTATACACGATTATTCGTTTTATTTGTTATTATTATTGAAAAGTTTAGTTGATTAAAATAAACTGTATCTATCAAATGATGATGATTCTGAATAGTGGTATGATTGTCCAGGCTACTGCCATATCTGCTACATCAATTAGAGCACCTGAAGTGCGTAATTAAAAATTATTAAAAAAATGGATATATGGATTCTACAGAAGCAAAGATATTAGAAAAAGTAGTCATAATTAACTATATATAGGATATTATAATGAATCAGTGCTGAAAGAAAAGCAAAAAAAGAGTGCGCGTAAGGTAAAATAAATACATACATCATATAACAATTTTGAATAATGTTTGTTAGCAATATGGCAAAAACTCGTGATGCATATATTTATTAGTGTCAACCATTATACACATTTATATAATGATAAATTATAAATTATATAATTATAATAGCATTAAAAATATGTATAATATTTAAAAACAATGTAATTAAAGTCATACTTCAAATATGACATAATCGGTTTGTCATTGTAATTAGAATTTAGAAATGAACATGAATTTAGTTCACGCAGTGGATTATGCTGAGCAACGCATTAGAAAATATTGTTTTCGCAGCTTCACTCATCATGTAATACATAATTGTGTTTGAAGAACTTCATGTAATTAAAATTGACATACATTCATTGAATGATGGTATTTTTTTTGCTGGGGATATAATTTTATTCTTTGAACAGCTGTAACATCTGTTTTGCCTAAAAAATATTTTTTATTTCAATAACTTAGAATAGAAACTATGATGAAGAAATATTTATTTTAATTGTTGGAAATCTTCACTCATTTTGATACGCAGCCCGCCATAGCACTATAAGCTTCTGATAATGCATTTTTTATTATTATTTGAACTACTTTATTTACAAATACAAATATATCATTCATATTTGACATATTATTATTAACCCATTCAATTAATTATGAGAAATATATGATGTCAAAATTTAAATCTTTAGAATATCATAGAGTAGAGCGAGGGTTAAAAATCCGTGAGTAGAAAGATCCACTACCGATATCTCAAAATCTAGTAAAGTTAATAATTTTATAACAACAATATTTGAAAGTCTGCGGAAAAAGATGTATAACCAGCCATCATTTTAGTTTTTACGACGTTGCTTTCGCGAAAAGAACGTTTTTGTTTAAAAATCCAAAACAAAAGTATTTTCTACTTTTTTACGTTACTTGTTTGGCTGTGAGCACTATTTTTTTAATTTACGAGACGTTAATATAATTTTTAAACACACTGTATTCAATAGTTATATAACTTTAATAGTTTTTACTATATAAAAGCTTACACATGGGTAGGATTATAAAGACCGACTGAATCTTTATCCTGGCAAACGCATAATAAAACATAGCAAATAAAGTAAATTAGGTTTAAAAAAAAACTCTTTACAAGAGTTAAATTAAATTATTAGTAATTCCAACTCTGATGATGAATATTTCTCACAAATTGCCAAATCAACATTATATATGTGTGTGTGTTTGTGTTCGATAATTTTCTTCCTCGTGCATTATATAATTTTGTTCCGTAATTAGTAATGACCTTCAGATTTAATAATTAGAGAACAAGCAATAAGTAACATTCAATGCATTCAATATTATGATGACTTTATATCCTTAATTATCCTTAATACGATGTTGACACAATTAACGAGCAATTTCAGAGAACTCCAAGTACTTTATGCTTCAATTGAATTCTGACATGCGTATTTTCTTTATCATGAGTGAATGTCAGGAAAATTACAAGATATAAATGCATATTTTCGTAGAAAAATAAATTAAACAAATAGTAACTAAAACTTGTCCGTTATTACTTGAAACACACATTATTAGAGCACACAAATTTCAATAATAGTTTTATTATATGAAATAGTGTCTTTTGCATCTAAGTTTTTCAATTAGGCCATCGTTAAATGTTCGTGTTACAAAAAAAACCCAAACTACCCTACTGGTATCTGTTTAGCATAATTTCATACCGGAAAGTTCAACGTTGAAGATGCATCATGTTCTGAAAAAACCACATAGGTGAGAATAGTGAGAAATTAAATTTATCGGATGAGACTAACTCTACATAACTAGTTAAAGCATTTTTTTTATCTACATGCGTTTAGCAAAATTAAAGATTTTTCCACACAACTTGATACATATATTAGACTGGAAACTGAACTGGAAAATACACATAAAGAACAAAATACAACAAATAGATCTAATTTTCAAAAATTATTATTGGCTTCTAAACAGAAAATCAGAATTATCAACGTACAACAAATTACTTATATAGATGGTGATCAAACCCGTGTGGACCTACGGATTTCAACTTTGGGGTACTGCTAAAAAAAGGAAATCAAACATAATACAATAACGTACACAAAACAAATTCCTGCGGCAAATATTAAACGAAATTATTTTTTCATTATATATTATCTACTGTGAACAACTAATTGTAAACAACTTGTCAGCATTCTCTGCTAAACATAATTATATATACAGATTGCAGAATAAAATTAAAATTAAAAAAAAAATCTCCGTACGTATGTGTGGCGATCAAGTCAACTTTGCCGTCGTGAGAGGATAATAAAACAATGTCATAAAGTTTAGATATTTTTGTAAATAATATTTTTATAATATATTTTTTATTTTAATGGAAATAGTTTATTATAAATAACGCATTTCACATATATGTATAATTGTTTATAATGTTTTGTGTTATGTATCACTATTAGATTCATTTCGAGCAAATGTTATTCGAAACTTTCAATGCAAGCGGAAGACAGAAGCATGACATACACGAGTATTCTGATTTAATTGCTAAAATTCAAGCACATTAGAAAATTAATACCGCTGTGAGAAATCTATTAAATTCAAACTATTTAGATAAATTTATACTTATATATTAAAACGTACGGTTATTTACTGGTCTGTATTTGCTGGTAGTTAACAAGTATATTTATAATAAATGAATAAATTTATAATAATATTTTAATACGCTTGGTGTTAGAATATTACGTTATTCTAGTTACATTTACGCCATTTATCATTTTTTAAAGTATTAAACAAATTACATGTACCGCAGTTATTTATATTTAATCTGCTTCGGTTTTACATGACTTATACCCGACACCAACATGCTTTTATCACGTCAACGTAATTTTTTTTGAAGGAGCGTTTCTCAAATTCAAATGATTTAAAAAAAAATAAAATTCATAGTTTTACAAAAAGTCTTAATTCTTAAAAACTTGGGGCAATTGTATTAGTATTTTAATGTTGCCCCAAAATAAACTGTCAAAGTAAATTTACTGTCACGGTTCCAAATCTTAATCTAACTAAATTAATAAAAAAGAACCACAATAACAGAAAAAGATCATAATCTCATCAAAGCTCTAGTCTAGGTTGTTATGGGTTCTAGCCCATAATTTCCAAACAACATGAGATTTTTTTTTAATAATTTCAGGGCATCTATAAGGTCCATACTATCACGCCGTTTCAGCTGTTTTTGCCGATTAGTTCATACACACCCTGTATATTAGAAAAATTATCAAAAAACCTTTAACAACAGTGATACGCTATATATATATATATATATATATCTTATATATAAAATTCTTCTGTAACAATGTAAGTTTCATATTTCCTCCTAAACTATAATTCGGATTTTCATGAATCTTCCTGAAGTTTGTCCGAGAAATTTTTTAGAATGTTTTGATTCATAGAAATATAGTTAAATTGTAGAAATAAATAGAAAAAATTACAAAAAACCGCTTATCATTGTTTGCCCTTGAAAATATTTGAAGCTTAGTTTGACATTAAGAACAATTGAGGACTGTCATTTGCCAAACATTTCTATTCACTTATAGGCTAAGGCAATATTAGAATATAATAAATTCATAATTATGAATAAGAAAAATGTAATGTCTACAATATTAATGCCGAAAAGCAGCTGAGATGTGCCAAAAATTAAATTAATATAAGATGCAAATAATATAACATGCATTTGACAAGTGATGCAGTCTGCGCATGCGTCTGACGTGCGCGTGGTTTGCTTTTGCTTGCAATAATTTTGTTTGCGCACTTTGCGAACAGATTCGCCGTACGAATTCGCGCAAAGGAGCGAGCCATAAGTGATTGCGCTCAAACATATTCAATTTGCAGTCGTTTTGCCTTACTATACTAAGTCACAATACAAAAAAAATTATTTAGAAGTTTCATTGTGTCAAAAATTCATATGTTTGTCATTGGGTACGGAATATTTACTCAATGGAGCGCTTTCGGTCTGAACTTTTTTTACTATTTTCCAATTCGTTTGGAATTTTGGAACTAGGTTCATCTTACTCTTCAGAAGTGAAAACAATTTAGACTCCTCTACCACTTCTCGGGTGGATGACATTTCTTTTCAGTGGTGTAATTTTACTTTTTTCAAAATAACGTTGGGTATCGATAAAAGAACTAATTATACGAGAAAAATATTTAATAATGTTTTTCAAAAAAGGAAATACTTTTCAAGTTACTGGCTACTGAATATTTGTTTCTTTTTTGCGTTTTTCATCATTTGTTGCTAACACCTTCAAAAATATACATTTTAACGAAAATCATGTAATGAACAGAATTATATCAATTAAAATCTTAATAAATCGTTATTTCATAGTGTTTTAGAAACATTATTAGGCTAGATATGAAAATGGGTTTTTATAGTGCTCAAAATAAGCTTTAAAATGAGTACTTCTGCGTGTAAAATGAGTGAGCTATCATGCAGATAAAGGACGCATGCAATGTTTTTTTTTTCATTTAAATCAAATACTTTGAGTGCCATATCCACCAAAATTAAAAATAATCGTATTCAATCTAGAATTAACTTGGTTTAAGAGATCTTGATGGATTCTAGAAAATACCACAACTTTAGTACAAATGATTCTTAAAAAACTCATGATTTCATGAAAAAAAAACATTTTAAAAAAAAAACAACAAATTTCTCATCATAATACCTCTGAAAGAATACGTATAAAAGTATATATATATAAGAAAATTCGAGGTATTTTTCTGACTAATTATTATTGTTTATTATTTTTTCGTTACACAAATATTGATAGATGTATGATTAATTAAGGAGCTGTCCAACCAGATGTCTTTCGAGCCCTTTAACCCTTCGCCGTTTTACAATAAGAGAAGTTACGGTAAAATTAATGATAGAGAAAGTTGTAGCTCATTTAATCACCTTTAAAATAGTGTATTACAAGTTCTGATAAAATCAGAATTAAAAGAGTAATAATCCAATTAATGCTGTGGATGGTGACGGAGTGCAAATTGTTAAAAACATTGAAATTAAGATGAAGATTAGCCTATTTCCAAAATATCAAGTAAATTGGAGCACAGTAAAAAAATTTACAGAGCAATAATTTTGTTGATCGTAAAGTGAATAGAGCACATGTGAACAGGATTTGACAAATTAATTCACTTCAAATATAAACTTAAGCAATAATGTATATTGATTTATTAGAGAAAAAAATGCAATTTAGATATTAAAATTACTTAAAGCCAGTTAAAATATGGTACAAAATTATAAAAATTATAGGCAACATTATTGAAGCAATTATTTTCGGTGAGAAAAATAAAAGGTGATATTGCACCTTTGCCGCGAATGCTATATATTAATTCTTTCTGAATTTGTTGTACTTTTTAAAAGATTTCAATTTTCAACATGAGTATCTTATGCTATGACCATAAATCAAAAAGGCAGACGATCATTTTTAGTGTGATAAATTTGGAAAATCAATGTTTTAGTCGTGAATAAACAAAAAATCATTCATTTATACATCCACATCTACAGGTATGGCTAAAAATACTATATAACCCTTAAATGCAATAAAATAAATTGAGCTATTGGAAATAAATTTGTTCTATAAATCGCAGTGTATAATTTTTAATATACAATTTTATTGAACATTTTTTAATATTTGTTAAAGAAATAATTAAAGTGTTAACTGTGGGAATTGAGAACAATCATTTTATTTGAAACAGTTCTACATTCAACATCACTTATATATTGGTGTAAATAGTAATTCAAAAAACAGTAATTATTATTTTTAACTAAGCAGTAAATATTAGTATAAAATATTGAAAAATTGTAGACGTAGGTACAGAACAACGTCTGTCGGGTCAGCTAGTATATATATATATATTTGTGTGTGTATATATATGTCATGCTATGGGAAACAATTTCATGCAAAACACAACCTATAAAGTTACGCATTATGCTAATAGTTGCACGCAAATCAAAAACTAAATGAGACATCATGTGAAATACTATTAAGATATTTATTTTTCGAACCCTAACAATATATGCTAGTGAATAGATAAAATAATTTCGTTTATATGAAATGAAAAATGAGTTTGAAAGTATTATTAATTTTTTATTGCTATAATATCAATGCAGGAGACAATTTGAACAGCATTTTATATAAAAATACCACACAAACATGATTCTCAAATTTTATATTTTTTTAAACATTCATGCAATAATAACTAGTATACGTTTTCAAATTTATTAATTTAAATAATGATTTTATTAAAATCCAAGTTTATTTAAATAATGATTTTTTTTAATATGTAATGATTTTCCTTATTAATATTCATGCAATACCTACAAAGAAAATATTATTTAAAAAACTTTGAATAATATTAGATAAATATTAATTTAAAAATATATATATTCAAATTAATATAATCCACATTTTTCCTGTCAGTATATTTAATATCGTTTTCGTTACAGCTTTAAGAATACCTTCTAAACAAAAGTAAGTTTTTTTTTAAATTTAACAATATTAGTATTGTCTCAAAAAATCCAGATTATGTATGATTTTGTCTTAACAAAACAGGATTGACTTTTAAAATCAACTGCCCTGCCGTCCCTAAGCAAACAACAAAATAGTGTTAACGCTTTAGGGTCACGGCTTCAATGCATTTTTAAAAATAACATTACCCAAATAAATTATTTTTGTAGCAAACCCTGTTACAAAAGCCAGTATTATAGTTCAATTAATGAAATGCACGCCCTAGAAATAAATCGGTGAACAAATCAACCGAATTAGTCGACACCGTATCGTATCGGAACGAATTAGAACGTTGTCGATGAAATAAGGACACGGGATAAAAAAAACTATCGTTACTAATCAAAAATGTTACGCAATTATGCTAAATTATTGTTCTATATTTGAATCGTTTATTACTATGTGCAAACCCTCTCTCAAATAGAAATAGCACTGGTGGGACGCTTACTCAAGCAGAGGAATGCTGGTTAAAGTATCATAGGGTAGGGCAGGATACAAAAATCCAATTTGTTTTTGAACAATTATATTGTGCTAACCAAGCCAATATCACAACAAGTAACACATATCAAAATAACTATCTGACTATGTTCAATAAAACTCTCAGCTGTTTTTCAAAAATTTGTCATCTGATCCTTTTTACTCCATAGGCGTGGTAATATGGGACGGTCAAGGAGTAAGCAGGTCCAATGTATTATTTTTAATTTTGAAGAGAATTTACGAAATATTATTTACATTATTCAGCCAATATAAAATATAAAGTTCATGGAAACCTTGATCTGGTATTTTGTCAGAAATATTTACCAGCTGAGTGAGATTATTTATTTAATTTATCTCTTATAAAATTGCCTTTTTAACTTAATTTATTTTTTTATTCAATATTTTTTATTTTTACACCTTTGCCAGGGTAAAAGTTCAGTTGGTCTCTTTTATCCACCCATGTGTAAACTTTTACAGAAGTTATGCAAAAGCTGTTGAATCCAACTTAACAATATATCTTATAAAGTATACTTTAAAATTATATTAAGGTCTCTAATACTGAACAACAGTACTCATAACCAGTGCTGGATTTACAGTCGGGGCTAGTGCCCAGGGCGGCAAAATTTGGAAACTAAAAAATACATATATCTATACATAGAACTAGTATGTAATGCGTGATAAACTTTCTGCAATCAAATAGTTATTTTAAATTAAGAATAATTAGACATAATAAATCGGGCGGCATTGTCGTCAGTGCCCCAGGGCGCCAAATTTCTAAATCCGGCCTTGCTCATAACCAAAAAAACTAACAACGAAACAAAATACTTTTGTTATAGATTTTCAAACATAGCCGTTGATCTCCCGATAGCAATCGAGGTGATGGCTAGTTTCTTTCTCTACTTTTGAATATTGTTGTTAAAATAACCTTAACTTTATTTGTTTTATGAGATATCGGTGGTGGCTTTTTTACTCGCGGTCCAGCTCTACCCATGTCCAATTATAGCAAATTTAAAAATTAGCAAGCCTCGAATAATATAATTACCATTATTCATAATAACTAAACCAGCAAAATAAACATTCAATATAGGTGTTAATAGATTGATTTTATAGCAGTGGTGCATAACATTGTGCAATAAAAGAATTCTTAAACTTCAAAGAATTATTAGATGTTTAATATTAACAAATATATAACATTGAAATTTAAAAGCCATGCAAGAATGACATGATATTAGAATATTTTTAGAACTATGAACCAATTTTTTAAACTTCTAAAGTTTATTATCGTTTTTATTAACTTCCCGTAAGGCATAGTATACAGTAAAATTTTTATATATCTTTAGGTTTCAGAGGATTTTGAACATTTTGGCATAATTTAAAAAAAAATGAATGTGTGAACAACATTGTATTTGTATTAACAAAATAAAGAACTGATTAAATTTTCGGAAAGATAGGTATAGCGTTGTGCTAGACAATTCACATCAAATTAAAAGATACTTCATAGTAATATAAGAATCTGATAGTACGTAGTAGTAAGAATAATAAGTACAAATTTTGTTTAGATTTCTAAGGTTTACGTACTAATGTTTATCAGTAAGACTGCGACGCAGCGCTTAGGCGCTTCAAAATCTTGTCTAACTTCAAAATTTTCAAAAAGAATCAAAATATAAACAAAATATAAAATATCAAGTATATTCACACGTATTAAAATTCTCAAAAATCTATTTTTTTTTAAGTTTTCAAAAAAATGATACGGGAAGTTCCAGCAATTTGCCTTAAAACACAATACCATGCACCACTAGTTCGTTCGAGTAAATCTGTTCCCGGCTGCCACCCCATTCTGGCTATTCGTCGCCGGCGATAGGTCGGTGCTATAGCGATTTCACGCGCGTGTTCCGAGTACGCGCCGTCACTAACAACTTCATAAGCGACGCTAACCGTGGGGACCGGGAACGGGACCGGGAACGGGACCGGGACCAGTTATCCTGTCCCGGCTCGTTAGCCGCGTAATACGGATTCATTACAGGCATGTTTATAGAGTATATAGACTGTTAAACTTAAACGTTATATCTTGAGTCTCTTCTCGGCTAATGTTATACACTCTCAAGCCGATTATTCGCATTTGCTTTGACTTTCTTACGTGTTTGTTATCGGAGATGATTAAAACATAATATTTATTGAGTAATTACATAGAACGACAAATTAAATATGCACAATAGCAAAGTGAAATAGAAACCTAGATTATTCATAAAAACACATATTATATTATTGAATAAAATGTGTTTAATTTTTTTTATTTTTATTGGCCTCGCCTACTCTAGCATTTAGCCACCTACATTATTCTATACAATCATATATCCTATACAATCTTCAATTTTATACTATCTTCTTCATATAATCCTATTCTTTTTCTATACTTCTTAACTTATCTTCATTCTTCTTTACTATCTTCTCATTTTATCTTCTAACCACATATTTCTTCTTCTTCTATACTTCGCATTTCTTCTTCTAAATTCTTCTTATTTCAATTCATTTTTAACTCTAATTCTCTAATTTTTTATACATTTTGATTTTACATACATATCTTTTTATTACAATTCATAATTCTATTATTATTCCAACTTAACTAGTTAATATTTTTTCAAATTCTTGCCGGAGATTCGAACTCGGAACCTCTAGCATGTGAATCGGAAACGCTACTCTTGACCTAATCCCGCCACTAGGAATAGTGTTAAATGTGCATAAATAAAAAGACGATTTTATTATATTTTTATCTATTAGACGCGTTACTTCATGACATGATCATTAACTTCCCATTCCGCTGCAGGGTAAGTAATTGTGATCGTAAACTTTTACTTCCTTTAGAGTTCCGTTTGAATAATAAGATGCCAAAAATAGGCGTTTGTTAGATAAAAATAAGTAAGTACTTCAAATTATTGAATTATCTATAGATATTTTTAAAATATGTATAAATATTTTTGTTCGGACGTCTTTTCGTTTTATTATATTGGCCATGAAAGTGACAAAACTTCAGGGCATTAAGCTTTACACGGAATGGTTGCTACCCCTGGTAGAGGGGGTAGCGGAGTGTTTTAATGGAACTAGTTGTTCACTTCTAAATGTGAAGTCCGCTTAACAACACGTAAATAACAAAAATAAATATATCTTTCTTCATTTGTAACTTAGTAATAAATCAGTGATTGTAATTAGAACAGCAACAAATACATAATATACAAACAAATCAGTGTTTAATACAGTCCACATCTACAAGGGTTAAATTATAATCCAACAACATGAGTATCGAAGGAGAGTTTTATTACATGTTATAACTAAGTAGCAAAAGTACAATTTTATCTTACCAGAGCCTATATAAAGAGGTCGATTCTGCTGTAAAATAGATGTGGATACAATTTTTCGTTGACGTTTTCGGCAGTACCGCTCAACCGATTTGAATGATTGAAAAAGCAATCAATTCCAACTGCCGATAAGTTTTTGGGAAACTCGCTTTTTCCGTCCAGACACGTCCAGCCAAATCGGAGATATGAAGCTAAATGTATAAAAAATGGCAGTTTTTAAGAAAACGCGATTTGAATAATTCAAACTTCAAATTTCAAACAAAAATAATTTTATTTTGAGTATAGAAAATAATTTGTATTTCAATTTTAATGATACCTAAAATACTTGAAATTAATAATTTTAACTTTGCAATTCAGTTTATATAATTCTTAAAAATATTAGACAAAATTCCTCAGTCTAACTCCGCATCGAAATGGATCATTGTTTTGTTTGCTTACTTTTTATGTAAACTTACATAAACTTTATCGTCTAATTCATAAGCTCGTATATTTTGTCTATAAAAACGAATAATAAAAGTTACAGTATTTATACAGTACGGGAAGTTACAGCAACTTGCCTTAAGGCACGATGCCATACACCACTATTTTCAAGATTACTTTGAACAAAAACTTAGAAATATTCATAAAATATATATTTTTTAAGTTATTGAAGAATTTAAAAATAATATCGGTTTATTAACACTTTTCATAAACTGAGAAATTGTAACACCGGTGTCGTTTTCTTAATTATTTGGGAAATTTAAAAAATGTTAACATTTTCATTTTTTTATAGAGTAGAACAGTATTTAACTTTGAGCATTATGTTGTGAAAACCAAACTAATTACCTCAAATAACACAGATCAAACAAACATCTGAATATATTCGATAAAACTCTCAGCTAATTCACCTTTGTAAGAGGTGTGCTTTCTTCTGTTTTTCAACAATTTGTCACATGATCTTCTTTTTACCCCGTAGACAGGATGATATGAAACGGCTAAGGGGCAAAGAGTTCCAATGTCCTTAAAGGAATTTTACGAAATAATAGCTACATTATTTCACCTATGCAAAATATAAATTTTATGGGTATATTTTTTACGAAGACAACACTGTATATAACATTGATCTCGTATTTGATCAGAAATATTTATCAGCAGAGTTGAAATTACTATTTAATTAATTTATCTTTTTTAAAAAAGTTTCTTTTGACTTAATTTACTATTTTTTATTTTTTACACATTTGCCCGGATAAAGGTTTAGTTGGTTCTTTATACCCATTTCTTAGGTGTAAGCCTTTATAAAGGTTGCACAAAAAATACTTGAATCTAACTTAAAATTAATAACACATCTTAGAAAAAGATCTCGTAAACTAAGCAATAGCGCTCACAACTGAACAAAGAAAGAAAATGCCTTTGTTATAGATTTTCAAATATTTATAGTTTATCTCCCGTTAGCGACATCGTAAGAGTCAAGATCATTGCTGATTATAATTTGTTTCCTTCTACTTACAAACATTGTTAAAAAGTTTCGGACATTACTTGTTTTTGAGATACCGGTGATGATGGACCTTTCTACGCGAAGATCTTTAAACCTCGCTTTACGCCATATATATATATATATATATATATATATATATATATATATATATATTGAATGGTAGAGTCTTGGATTTGTGTATATTTTGTAGAGTTTCGAACAAGAATCCAAAAATAATACAAAATAAAAAAACAAGAAAAGTTTTTAAAAAAACAATTTCTTTATTTAATTATTTGTTTATTGTCGACGTTTCGGAACTAGGTACGTTCCATCTTCAGGACATCTGTCAAGAAACATGATCTTGATGAGATTTTTGCAAACAATATGTTTAGGAAAAGAAAATAGATTTTTCTTAAATAATGAATTAAATTGTAAAAAATATAATAATGTACAGAAATATGATAATATGTTCAAAATAAAAATGATAAAAATAAATGAGTGGATTATCAAAACAGGATATTAAACATAATAGAAATTTTTTTTGAAAGTTATGGAAATTTTTTAAGAAAAGGTTAATGACAAAGTTGAATTAATTACCTGTATGTTTGAATATTTGTTAGCACTTTTTCACTAAACAAACTTTTTTAACAAAAATGATTTTGTGAGTTAATTTTCGCCGAATAATTAGATTTTGTAAATCAAAATTACTAAAAAACTTTGTCTTTTTTAAAATTATTATTTGAAAACACAAATAATATTGTTCTCTGGATGTTGTTCGATTGGTTTACGAAAATTAACTAAATGAAACTGGTGTGCCCTTTGTAACACGTGTAAACACTTGAACGAGAGATGTGAGATTGTATGTGTGTGTTTTTATATGTCAGGGTGTGAATACTTAAATTGTTGATCTTAAAAGGAAGTCGATATTAATTGTTTGTCAAAAAGTGTAAAAAATTTAAATATGAATCATGTAATAGGTTGTGATCTGATCTAATGTTGACACTGTTAGAAACGTTTATGAGGATGAGACAACTCTCCGCGAATAACCTTCTAAAGATGCAACTTTCGTGATATAAAATCTTTGGAGTGAAATTAAATGAATGGGCGTTTTCTATAGAGTGTTGTACTAGGGTACTTTTGAAATTTTTTTGTTTATGGTGGACCACACTTAGTTCATGTTGTCTCATTCTCTTGTGTACATATTGGGAGGTTTGTCCAATATATTGAACAATTTAAGTATTCACACCCTGACATATAAAAACACACACATACAATCTCACATCTCTCGTTCAAGTGTTTACACGTGTTACAAAGGGCACACCAGTTTCATTTAGTTAATTTTCGTAAACCAATCGAACAACATCCAGAGAACAATATTATTTGTGTTTTCAAATAATAATTTTAAAAAAGACAAAGTTTTTTAGTAATTTTGATTTACAAAATCTAATTATTCGGCGAAAATTAACTCACAAAATCATTTTTGTTAAAAAAGCTTGTTTAGTGAAAAAGTGCTAACAAATATTCAAACATACAGGTAATTAATTCAACTTTGTCATTAACCTTTTCTTAAAAAATTTCCATAACTTTCAAAAAAATTTTCTATTATGTTTAATATCCTGTTTTGATAATCCACTCATTTATTTTTATCATTTTTATTTTGAACATATTATCATATTTCTGTACATTATTATATTTTTTACAATTTAATTCATTATTTAAGAAAAATCTATTTTCTTTTCCTAAACATATTGTTTGCAAAAATCTCATCAAGATCATGTTTCTTGACAGATGTCCTGAAGATGGAACGTACCTAGTTCCGAAACGTCGACAATAAACAAATAATTAAATAAAGAAATTGTTTTTTTAAAAACTTTTCTTGTTTTTTTATTTTGTATTATTTTTGGATTCTTGTTCGAAACTCTACAAAATATATATATATATATATATATATATATATATATATATATATATATATGGGGTGGCCTTTAGTAAGGACATTTTTGAATTTTCCTTTACCCAAGGGCTCAAATGGTTCCAAATTGATAAAAAACAATTCTCTGAAAGTTTTAGCACTTAATATTAACTATTAGATAGTGCGCAATTCAATCAAACTTTGTATGGAAATAGCATGGAAAAAATTTTGAAAATTAAAAAAAAATTTGTTAGGTATAACTTAGCGACAAATGAATTAAAAGTGAAAATTTGTGTCATTTTTTATTAAAAATTCGACGCTCTGCAAAATTTTTGAAAATTTTTTCAGGCTATTTCCATACAAAACTTTGATTGAATTGCGCTCCTTTTGATTGAAGAGCTAAACCTTTCAGAGAATTATTTTTTATCAATTTGGAACCATTTGAGGCATTGGGAGCAAGAAAATTTGAAAATGTCCATATTAAGGACCACTCCAATATATATATATATTATATATATATTTGTATGTAATAATATTCATTCTCACATTAGAAACCAAACACAAAACACTTAAAAATATTAATTTTCATATCCTTTGTAGTTATAATAATTACCCCTTGGCGTCCAATAATCAAATAACCGGGTAAATATTAATAATCAGTCAGTGCGTCTTATGTAAACAGCCGTCGTACAAAAAGAGCAGTCGCACTCGCCCGCTATCTTAAAATTCAACCACCACACGTGCTTGAGTTATGATAAATTAGACAGAACGGACAGGGCAGGCAAGTGTGTACATTTAAATGTACAATTGCGCAGATGGTTCAATTTAAAATCAGCATCAATAAACAATGAAATCAAAACCGACATTAAACATACAATATAAGAGAGTTCAGTTACTGACTGCATTGCCGGGATAACCCCCTAACTTCTGTAGCTCGGAGGGATAAATGTTTGTTTTATCGAGTGAACAGAAATTAATCTCCAATTTAAATATTATATATACTGAAACGCCAGTCCCTCGTGCATCGTGCTTCGGCCTTATGTGAGAATGCAGAATGGCAATCAGATCGCTCTGAGCGAATAAGGAATTTTTTAACTACATATGCCATATGCATCTTCTAGGTCTATTAAGATAATAGTAGGACTTAACAGTATTCAATTTGTTTCCAACAAATAAAATACATAATATAATAATATAAAAAATATGGTATTAAAATTTAAAACCCTTTCGCCCCGGCGGCAAAATACATATAAATTCCGAAATTTGCGAGTGAAAAGGGTTAGATATTAAAATATTTAAGTAATTATTTTAACGACTTTCTACGATAATTCATCATCGTAGAAATAAAGGTTTTACTGTTTTTCTAAAATTTGTCATCTAGTCCTGATTATCCCCTGCTTTTAATTTTAAAGAAGTTTCACGAAATGATATCTACATTATTTACTAAATGCGTTGCAGTTTAATAATTTTGTTGAACAGCGAAAAAATTATAATGTAAATATATATTTTCAAACATCATAAATCTTGCTGGATAGGTGTTTCTGTTTAATTTATCATAATCAGTTAATTGTTTCTTGAAATCAAATATTACAAATAAGGTGTAAATATAACTTCTGTCTGAAACACTTATTTCATTTCATTTTTCACATTTTTATATATTATAGATCATGCTGCATAAAATCTTCGTACGGGACGTTTTCAAAAGAATTCATAATCATATTTTTTAAATATTAAAGTTCACTGAACCAAAGTTTTCATGATATTCAATATAAAACTTTAATTAGATACAATTTTAAGACGTTAATATATTTATTAGATATATAATAATTTGTGTAAATTTTTCTACATTAATTAAATCTTTTCCAATTATTTAAAAATCTAATATAATAAAGTTATATATCAATTATCTTTTTAACTAAGGTAAATCATAATTTATATACCAAATTTTTAATATTATGCATTCGGCGGCGTATGAAATGTTTTATCAAGCAACTTTTAAACATAAAATTTTATTGGAAACCTGAAAACAGGGTTTTTAGTAATAATATAAAAAAAAATTAGAAAATTTGTTATTAACACAATTTCTGTTTGTCAAAAGTCTGTGGTTCATTTTATTTATTTATTTATTTATGGCTTTTAATCTTTCGATCATTCAGCCAGTGGTCTATAATTAAAGAGTATGTTTGCAGAATTAAGAAAAAATTAATTTCAAGAATACTTCAAGGACGGTTGTGACAGGCATGAAAATCGGTTAATAACGATAAGTATGAACACCAAAATGGATTATAATGACTTGTCACAATTATGTGACACAACACAATATAATCATTTAAGCAAAAGTTTATGAATATAATATAACAAAACATAATTTTTTAAACAAAGTTTCAATACAAACAATAAACCTTTATGAAATCTATTCACTATTAATTTACTATTAATCTATCTTGTATTAAATTTTTCTTTCCCTTTCTCTTCCGTATTTTGCCATAGTTAAGTTAGATTTTCCTTTATCTGTTCATTTTATATTCACCCGAAAAGGACAAGATCCACAACCATATGTCACAAACGTACCCAACACACACTTTTGAAAACACATCATCGTTATGCCTAAGCTAAATTATTTACTCAAAAACTTTTTTTTTTTTTATTTTATTAATTATAACAATCAGAGTCAGAATGACTCTATGAGTTACAGAGCTGATATAATTAAAATAATATATAATAAATCAAAATAAAAAGTAAATAAAAAATAATAATAATTAAAACTCATAACATAATTGAAACTAAAGGTAAAATTATAATATAAACTAAATAATCCGTGAAACTGTTCCAATGAACAGCTCACTATATTATGTCAAGTCCAAAGGAATTTTTCTCTTCAACCTTCTAGTAGACGGAGTCATAAGTAGAGGTGCTATAAGATGATTTGGATGATTTTCAAGCTTGGAATGATGGATTGAACTCCTGCTGATAATTAAATCCTTAATAAACGGAATATTGAGGTCTTCATGGATGATTTTATTACTTACATACCACGGTGCGTCGGTGATCTGTCTTAAGATTTTGGATTGCATCCGTTGCATTAAAACAATGTTGGACATGCTGGCGACTCAAAAACTTATTGTAGGTAATTGACTAAGCATTGGGCTCAACTTACAGTAAAATAATAAACAAAGTGATGTAACAGTATACAAGTAACAGTTATTAAAAAAAAATTTTTTTGGTTCTAAAAGCCAAAGCGATCTACAGATCATGTTAAAGCGCAGACTGATTTTAATAATGGAACATATTTAAACAAACATACTTAATTTTTTCACTTTGAACCCTATATCAAGATCAGTATAGATTAGCTGTTATGGCGACTGTCACTACCGTACCCTGGCGCAACCGTACTGCTTATAACTCAAATACTTATAACACTAATACTAGTAATTCTAATATATAATATTTATATAACATATCGCTAAAGATTTAACAATATATTATCTGAAATTAACCCGTTCCACTCGCTAATTGCGAATATCCAATTAATTTTCTTAATAAACTTACGTGTGTTTTACAAAAACATAAAACGAAGGATTAAATCTCTGATCCAAAGTCGATATAATGTATATTCAGTATAAAATGATTAAAATGAAGAGGGCCCAAACAAAATATGGTCCTGTAGTGAATCGCGTTCGCTCTGCAAATATCATTAGGACGCCGCGTCGTCTGCCACGGTTATCGTGTTGTGACAGCGGCCGGATTCATACATCGCGAGTAGCTCACAAACATATCCCGATTCCGTAAACCTTCACTCGGCATAAACACACCGCACCGACGGCGCACCGGCATAGACCGGCATCGCGAACGATCTTACTCAAAAGGTATAATTATAGAAAGTGAACTAAGCGTATTAACTAGTGGTATATGGCATTGTGCCTTAAAGCAAATTGCTGGAACTTTCCGCACCCAAAATTAAATTTTTTTTGAAAAGAAATGATTTTTTTTTTTTTTTTTTTAATTTTATTTGGCCTCGCTTACTCTGAGCATTTAGCCACCTACAACATTTTTATTTATTTACATTCTAAATTTTATATCATTTTCAATCTATATATTCTATATTCTTCTTAACTTCTTCAAATTTTGCTCTTTCTTCAAATTTTTAATTCTATTTAACTTCTAGCTCCATTCCATTTGTTTCTTCATTTTTCTTTTTTAATTTCAGCTCAATTCCAATATTTCTCTTCTTACTCCTAATACAATTTAGCTATTCGAACTCTGTTATTCCTATTTTTCTTAATTTTTCATTCAAATTCTACTTAACAACACAATTTTTATTTGATTTCAAATTAACTATACATATTTTTTTTCTATATTCTAAGTAAGTCAATGACAGGATTTGATCCGAAGATCCCCGTCGTGTGAATCGAACACGCTACCAGTCAACTATGCTCGCCACATTTGAATTTTTATTTCAATTTTTTTCAACGAGTCGCTGTCTAACGGGTAATTATGAATCTTGGTACGGAACCCATAAAAACGTAAACAAAATATGTATTATTATTATAATTTCTATAAATTAATTAATAATTTGATGCCATTTTTGGCCGCAAATTAGCGTTTCTTTTTACTTTTTTTATTGGATCTCCAAAACCGCTATACCTGCCTTCCAAAAAATTTTACCAATTCTTCATTTGGTCAATACAAGTAAAATATTTTTTAAATCATTCAAATTGGACGTTGCGTTCTCAAAAAACAGAATTATTATCGTCGACGAAAATTTGTATCCGCACATACTCACACACACAAACAAATATACATTCATACATACATACACACACATTTATATCTATATTGTCTAGGGCGATTACTATAACTTACACTAGAAGAAGTAACCTCTGATAATTTATTCTTTACTCATTTTCAAGAAAATTGACTTGTTTCTAAGTAATTTCTTTTATACACCAACACAAACTGTAATTGATGCAAATAAAATATATAATGTCTCTTGTAATATAAATTTTTATCATAAATCAAAGTCAAATACACTATTTATTTCATTCAATCTTTCTAACTTTAATCTGAATACACTTTTTGTATGTTACAGCTAATACCAATTTTTGTTTCAACTAACTCCTGGTGTGATTTTTTTCATTGGTCAACATAACTATTTATATAACTTTGCAATAACAAAAATTATTATACATTATCAAAAATTCATAAGTTTAATAGAAATAAGTTAGATTGATATAAAATTTAAAATTAGTCGATAATAATAACGCAAACCGAAATTTTATAATAGATCAATTTTATATTGCCTGTCATAAATGACGAATGGGCTCTACCGTAGGTAAGCAGTTAAGAGCGACGGGACCTGAATCAGAGGTTCCGGGTTTGATACCCACCTCGAGCAGCCTGTTGTCAAGCAGCAGTGACAACGATTTTAAAATAAATAGCCCTTGCCCGGCATTGCTGCACCAATAAAAAGTCAGCCCTATTAGATTAAATCTAATAACAAAAAATCATCAAATATGGATGGAATAACCATTGGGTTACCATGTAAAAAAATACGAAGAAAGGAGAAGTTTCAGCCCAACAGCTCATAGGACGTAAGGTTCTGATTGCTGTTAAAATATATTATATATAAGAAAAAAGAATGACGGACCTGCACAGTTCTGTTTATTGCGTCGGCCTGCGGGACAGTAGCTATGACAACTCGACGCGGTGGGGTTTACATATTCGATCGAGACAAAAAAGTATTTTAATATTCTTTGAGATCCTATTGAAATAATGCATGTTATACAAAGTGTTAAATACAAAACCGATTGCGTTGTATACATGATTTAATAAATTAAGAATTAGTATTCAATAATTTAAGACTAATACGATTTTGTATCATTTGCTTATTATAACATGTTGCATCGAGTGCTCATCATAACTATTTACAAACGTCAAAAATTATTCAATAAATAGCGCTAAAAAGAGAACAATAATTCTATCAATACAATATTACTTACCTAAATTACGTTCAAAATGGTACCAAATCCCACACTGCAAATTTATAAATATCCACTATCACATATGTCCCACACATATAAATTAGTAAATTTATTGAAAAATAGTAAGTTTATTGAAAAAAAAGTGCACTGAAACCTCTATCTTTCCACTACTTTCGCCATGAGAATAAATACAAACGACATAACCTCATTCTCACCATTTCTAATATACTAAAGAGGATTTACTATAATTTGACAATTTAAGATTTCTTTGGTTGGCATCATGATTGGCAGTTGGCAGAAGTGACGAGTTAATATGCAGAGGTGCTCAACAATTAATGGTCGTTGCCATTGCATCCTAGAAGTAAACTTAATCCATTTCATATAAGTATATCTTATCTTATAAGTAAAAACATGAAATAATTATTATTTAAGTACATTTATAAAAAGTATTTCAAAAAAAACTTTAATCACAAGTTTTTAAGTATATTTAAATAACTATACCTGAAAAACAAACAAAAATTATATAGTATAGAAAAAAAAGGCTCCAAAAATATGCATGTTTATAAATTATTGGCGCAGTTTACTGGAAACTGACGTATTGAATTTATTTGCATCATAATTAATGACTCATTAAAAAAATATTCATTTAATCAATTATGGTGAATTTATATTTTTTCTAGCATGCATATATGCTATATGTATTAAAAGTTTAATATAATATTGTATGCCAGTTTTGATTTTAATAAAACAAATCTTAGTACTCGTTGTTAGAGAGTAAAACATCCATTTTTGTATCAATAAAAAAATTTGGATAAATTTATAGCGAAATTATATATTATGCACATAATTCAGTGCGAACTTCTTAACTTCTTCTGAAAACAGTGCTTTATGTTTTTTTTCAGAATAATGTTTCGCGCGGCAGTATGTTTTAAAAAATATAAACCCAAAAAATATCCATTATCTTAAATTTTTTCATACAAATTTTATTACCGAGTCTATAGATTTATATTAAAAATTATATCCTATATTTATGAGTTATGAACCATGAATTCTGATCGAACAGGTGTTTATTTTGTTGAATTCTTTTTATATTCTTGCAATTTCAAGTATAGTGATTATAAATAACGTTGACTAATTTATGTAAACTTTTCTTACAACATTTCATATGAAAATAATTAATCAGTTGAGTAAAACAACATCTGCATCCTGACTATTTTCTATTCAGATACATTACTATACTATATCCACCGAACCTTCTATACCAAATCGCGGTTCCCTGGATTACGGCAGAAGGATGCAAGTGTGTTTATAGGCATAAATTAGCATCAGTCAAGATGAATAGCAAATATAAACATTCAACTATGAGAGAGGTAATTTTCAAACGAGATTAAGTTCTGCTAAAATCGTGGGTTGTTTTGTTTGATATTTGTGGTACGGTTAGTCATCTGGCGATATGGGATTGGGAGAGAACACTAATATGCGATTAAGATGGAAAATTTAATACGGAAATATTTTCTTTTGCAAATTAAAGATTAATATATATAAATATATATATATATATATATATATAGGAATTGCATTTTTATAATATAAATATTCTATGATTAAACCCCTATTGTTCTTCTATTTCTGGTATATTACATCACCTTTATAATTTCCATTATATTTTGTACAATATTATATTTTACAAATTGAACCTTAGCTTTAAAATTTCAAGTCTTGGTAAAATTTCTAAATTTGAAATAATAAACATGATACATTTTGTGCTAATACTTAATAATCATAAAACTATAACTAGTTGTATATTAATGTACATTCTCATTATTTTTTTCAATAAAAATTAAATTTTCTATTTATTCTACTTGCAATTTAGAATTTAAATTTTCAGAAAGACTTAACACATTCACTGCTGACCTTGTGTTGCTTAAACTCACCCTTAGCTAAACATTTTTTATTTGTTTAATATTAAATGAATTCATTTCTGATCTTGTTAAAAATATCGAACAGTGAATACAAAAACGCATGACTCGTATTCATCGTAGTGTTGTGACGAATTTGATGAAAAATTCTTATTTCAAGACCAATCATCAGATAAAGCTAATCAACGTAGGGTTTACGAACTAAATGGATAATTTCTGATGTCAAGCCAGGTGCTTCAACCACTAGTTGACGAGTGGTTGAAGCAATTGTTTATTTTTAACTTTCCAAAGAAGAAGTTTATATTTTTGCGAGAAATTACGATTAGCTAATTTTATGTTCTCTCGACGTTTCAAGTCATTCTGAATCGAATGAGAGCAAACTTGGACAGAGTGTGTATGTATGTATATGAGCCGACTTTGTTCTTCCGTCGATGTTTTTTTTTTTAACGGCTGAAACGATTTCAAAAACTTGATGTAACTCGATGAAGTCATTAGATGAGGTCATTCGATGTAACTCAATAAGGGCTTGCGTTGATTAGTTTTACGTGACAACCGGCAGAGCCATTTTCTTAGAATTCGCAGAAAAGTGTAGATTTTTTCTTTCATGTTTTAGTCCACAATCCTGAATCGATTTTAAAAATTAAAAAACTATATGATAGTATATCATTTGGGAATCTTGCTGATAAGTTTTTGACAAAGATAAGCTAGGGCTCGACTCAGAATTTAGCCATCACACTTCTATTATTTATTATTTATATACATAGTATTTTCTATATTCTATTGCATATCAATCTATACAATGTTCTACATATTGGTTTATACACACTTCATTTCCAATTACAAGTTATTATATTAGTTCGCAACATTTTTTTGTTATTCTCAAACCTAACTCCAATCAAATACTATCTGCGTATTATTTCTAGTACTACATATATACAGTGCCAGGACTCGATCCGAAGATCTCTAGCATGTGAGTCAGACATATCAGCACAGAGCTACGCGCGCCTTTTGTTGTTGTTATTTAGTTTAATTAAATTATTTTAGTTTTATGCAAGTTTGCATACATAGATACTCTTTGTATAATAATATATAAACAAACGCTTTTAAATTACTTTAAAGTTAAAAAAAGTATGAATTATTCCTAATTGTATTTTATGACAAGAACATTAATTTATCCTTCCAGAAATAAATATAAACTAGTGGTGCATGGCTTTATGCTTTAAGGTAAATTGCTTAAACTTCGCGTACAAAAGATTAATATTTTTAAAAAAGATTCAAATTTTGTTTGGAATTTTGAAAAAAATAGATTTTTGAGTATTTTAAAAGTTTTGAAAAAATTGACCTTTTTTAAAAAAAAAATTTTGTACTTTGAAATATTTTGAAAATTTTGAACTTTTTTTCAAAGCAATTGCGGTCCGAGCACCGCATTGATACAGAACCCATAGAATTATAAAAAAAATGTTTTCATTATTGAAATATCTGATAATTTGATGTGCACATGTCTAATGATTATTTTTGTCCGCCAAATAGCGTTTTATTTACTTTTTTATTGGCTTTCCGAAATCGCTAGACCTGGCTTCCTAAAATTATCATCAGTTCTTCATTTCGTCAATACAAATAAAATGTTGTTTGTCTTAAAAATAAAAATACCATTTTTGGCACTTTTTGCGTCCTATCTTTGGTACGGCTGTACCCGCATTTGCCAAAATCTAATCAACACGTCGCCTTTTTTATGGGAATCGAATGTTTTTTGAATTATTCAAATCCGTTGATTCGTGTTCTCAAAATCGTCGACGAAAAATTGTATCCGCACATACATACACATAAACGCACAAATACACTACACTACACTACAATAATCATTTTTTTATTAGGTATGCCAAAATGTTGAGAAACCTCTGAAACGTAAAGGTATATAAATATTTTCATTTTCTATTTTTTGCGATTACTATAACTTACACTACAGGAAGTTATCAAGAAAATAAAGCAATGATAAATTAAGAAACTTTGCAATTAAATAATAATGCTGAGATAAACCAACAATCTTTAAAATTTCTAACAATATCGTTGAAGCAATTAGGAAGAAAAATACTGGTACAGTCGGTCCTTAAACCCGTTTTATTAATCATGAAAGTAAATTATATCCGAGCGAGAGTACGCTGATTTCCCATAGTGGTGCGTCTCCCTTCGGTCGTCGGCGCGACGGTGAATTTATCCTAATTTAGCCGCCGTGCATTATGCATGCTTCCATTACCGCGTCGTTTCACTTTTTGAGTTATTACGGATATTGTTTGAACAGCGAAAACTTGCCAGTCGCAAACGCAACCAAACGTACCGATGCCGGGGAAGTAAATGGCAAAAGTTTCGATTCGAATAATACAGAACGTATTCGCTACTGTTACTTATATTATGGAAGGAAATAAATACTGAGGTGAATGAAAAATTATTGTTCTATATTAAATGGCTAGGCGTAAGGTATTATAATAATTGTAATAACATTATTAAAATCTTTGTAGTTATACTTGAGTTGAAATGACAAAGTATCATCTGCAGAAAGTTTTTTTTTTATTTTTATCTAAACTACAACTGTCTGAGAAGGCATTCAGTAATTGTTGTGATTAGTTATTAAATAAGTTTTTAAAATACTACCCGTAGCATTTCAAGTTAGTATAATAAATATAAATATGTGACAAGAATTGCAAGCAGATAATAATATAAATATGTGAAAATAATTACAAGCACTATACTAAATATATAACTATACTAAGTCTAATGGATCTAATCTTCTTAGTTCCTGACAGTGTTCGCAGAAAGTAGGCCCTTTGCTAGTTCATTTGGATGGTTCTCCAATCTTGACTTATATCTGCAGAAAGTAGTCGTCGTTTTTGAGGGTCCATATTCATAGATATCACAGAACCTATTATTGCGATCACGATAATACTATGTATCTTTTTCTGTACATACAATTGTTTATGTTAGCATTTTGCGATCTATTTATCTAGCTAATCAATATACGTTATATCACAACCATTTGTAATATTGTTTTTATGCAGCGTTAAAATTTATTAGCTATATTAAAATATTTATTAAAAACTTAGCTAATATAAGAAGAATATGTTCTTGTAATATGCAAAAAAGTGGAATTAAAGGTAAAAATTAAATAAGCCAAAAATAAATTTGTTTTAGCAAATTAAAATCTTTCAAAATCATTAAATCATAATTATATAGTATTTTCAGTTCTTCAATAAATTACGTAACTAACTAATTCAATGTCTCTCTAGAATCTACATAATTTTAAAAGTTTGTTCAATTGTATCAAATCACATCTTTTCTTATTTAATTACTTTTTTTACTTCCCATAGGGTAAGTTAGAGTAATCACCTGAAAATGAAAATGACATTTTTTATGTATATCTTTACGATTCAGTGGTTTCTGAACATTTTTGCATACTTTACAAAAATTTGATGTGTGTGCATGTGTGTGTGTTTAGGTGTGTATTTAGTATGTATGTATGTATGGATACAATTTTTTGTCGACGTTTTTGGGAGCACAGTTTAACCGATTTAAATTATCCAAAAAGCATTTGATTCCTATTAATAAGGAGACGCGCTGATTAGTTTTTGGCAAAGACATATCCCGCTGTTTCGGAGATACGGACCAAAGAGTGCAGAAAATGGCAATTAAGTTTGTGAGAGAATGGAGCACCCAGTTTGAATAGTTCAAAAAACATTTCACTTGTATTGACGGTTTCGGAGATCTAGAACAAACAGTTAAAAAAATTCCATTCGGCGGTTGAGAATCAGATATTTTGTAATTTGAATCAACTGATAGGAATGGGTGAAAAAACCTTTAAGAAATGTCAAAGTTTTCAAAATTTAAATGTCTCAAACATTTTTTCAAAACAAAGCACGATGTCACGCACCACTAGTTAAAATGTTTGTTGTAGCAAGTCTTTCAAAAAAAAACCTTTTACATATTATGCTGTAATCCGAGTTTATGTTTGTGGTTCGTTGTACTTTAATTTCTCTAGAACCCACAAATTACCAAATTTATCTAATTCCCCTGCTTGTAATGAAATACTCATGCAAAAATTATCTTTACTGCACACGTATCTGTATATATTTCATAATCAACCCTCGTGTCATTGGGTGTTCTCAAATATCAAATATTACACGCTTAAAGAATCTTATCAAGTATAAAATAAATCTTTTATCAATATGCTAGTGTACTAGAGGGACAACTGGCACGTGTGCCTTCGGTTCGCCCAAAACCAGTGCTAGGAGGGCGGAAGTTTCAATTACACTTAATTTTGTTACCGGGAAAACGTGCAAATATTTGCGGAGGCCGACGGAGAGTCGGTGCGTGGCGGCCGCGGTTACGCTGCCACCAGACGGACCCTCGTGCACCCCATGGCGGAGGAAAGAGGAGATGTTATGTTGTCCTGGCCGCGCGACAACTATATTTTCAAATCGGATTTTGCTATTTTATATTTCTGTAAATAACTAGTGGTGCATCGCATTGTGCCTTAAGGCAAATTGCTCTAAGATCCCGAATCGAAAATTAACATTTTTAAAGAAGCTTTAAGGGGCACAACTAGTGTAAAATTTCGAAAAATTCGATTTTTGTTTTTTTTTCATCTTTCGGTAGATTACACCTTTAAAAATCACATATTAAAATTTCAAATCGATATCTCAAATAGTTTTTAAGTTACAGCCATTTAAAAAGTATATATATATATATATATATATATATATATATATATATATATATATATAGTATATAGTACAACGGTCATTTTATCTTTAAACGCGTTTTTCTCGAAACAGCATTTTCCGAATTTGCTGCAGTGATTACTCAAAAACGAATGATCAGATCACTATCAATTTTTGTTTACATGTTCTTTATATAGTTCTCCGTAAAATGAACTATCGATTTTTTGATCGGATCAAAAATCGAATTTTGGCAGTCGAAAAACGACCAAAATTTTGCGTAAAATTCGACTTGTTTTTAAAAAACGCCGCCTTTTTGTCAATTTTAGATCGATTTTTTTATCGTAGTTCATTTTACAGTCAATATTATCTAGTTTAACGAGAATTATTTGTTTTTTATTTCATCCAAGTAGAAGGCCAGAATCACTGCAGCAGTTAAGGGCCTTTTTTAGTCGCGCCGTTGAAGATCAACGATAACTTAAAAAATATTTAATTTTTTTCTTCAAAAATTTTACTATGTATTCTTAAAACATATATAAATATATTCCTAAAATTTTGAAATGATTGATAAAGTAGTTTTTTTAATATAGATTTCCAAAAATGACCTTTTTTAGGCGGTTACACTAGTTGTGCCCCTAAAATTGTTTTAAAAACTTTGAAATAGATTTTTGAGAAAATTTGACTTTTTGAAGGTTTTTGGAAATTTTGAAGTTTTTAACTGCATTTTTTTGCACAACAAAATTCGTATTTATTATTAAAATCTCATCTGATAATTTAATGTGCATATGTCTAATGATCATTGTTGGCTGCTGAATGGTCATTCTTATTACTTTTTTATTATATCTCCAAAACCGCTAGATTTGCCTTTCCAAAAATTCAACCAATTCCTCAATTTGTCAATACATGTAAAATGTTTTTTGAGTTATTGAAATCAGACGCTTTTTTCTCTCAAACACTGAATTACCATTTTTGGCACTATTTTCCCCGCATCTTTGAAAACACTGGACCTGCCTTGGCTAAAAACTAATCAGCACGTCTCCTTATCAATAGGAATCGAATGTTTTTCAAGTAATACTGATTGGTTGATCCGCATTCTCAAAATTGTCGACCAAAAATTATATCTGCACAATCATACACGCACACACACAGGCACACATACATCCATTTTTTCTAAGGTATGCTGAAATGTTCAAAAACCTTTGAAACGTGAAGATATACAAAAAAATATTTTCGAATTTTTGTGAGAACTTTTGTGAGAAATTTACCCTACAGGAGGATAGAATTACACCGATAAATAGAACGTGAGAATAAAAGAGTTAGTTGCTAAATCATTTCTGTATCGCTTTTTAAGCTAGTTTTTTACGAGATATTTAAAAACATGGCAGTGCAATAGGCATAAATTAAGTTTTGATTATCATTTTGTCATTGTCATAGAGCACTTATTGAAGCTTTAAAATTTTAAAGTTCATTATATAACAATATATATAAAAAATCATATATAATTAAATGAAATTTATTAAAGCAAACATTTCACTTAAATGCACTATTTAAAAAAATATTTTATCATATTGTTAGATTTTTAATTAGTATTTAATATTTCTTCAGGTAGATCAAAATCGGGTTTATGAGAAGTGTATTTTTTGAGTTTCTTTTCATTTTTCCTATTTTTTTTATTAAACGACTTGGATTTAGAGCGCGATTTGAATTTTCATTTTCAATTATGTTCATTTTCATAGCATCTCGATTACAACATGATAACGACAGCCTAGATATGCAATAATCAGACATCATTAGATTAAATCCAGGTTTTTGTAGTAAAATTTGCATTTCATTATTGAATATAACATTTCTGTCAAATGGCAATTGAATTTAAACTGAACTCATGTGTGTTATTGACTATAGTTGTTACTAGAGAAACGTCCAAGTGCTGTTCCTGTTTTATGTATTCAAATCTTATCGTTTTCCTTATACCTAGAATTTATTAAAATTTACTCTGCAACATTTTAGTTTGATCTCCGGGGTGGTGAAGTCTCTTTTACGACATTTATTAATTGTGCGACGCCATCGTTCTTCCCGCTCCGCTTCTGTTTCTTTATTTGGCTCGACGTCTGGCAAAGAAAGTTCACGATCCTCAAAAAACACAAATTCAGCTGGAGGCCTCGAACGGTCAGTTGGCAGCGGTGCCCAGTTTGTTCGATGACGATAGACTATGTAGTATACTTCGTTATCCAACTTAATAATTTCACTGCAAATTAGGTTCCATAGACTCCTCAAATTTTCTAATTCGGCTAGATGACCAATTCTCCTTTCAGTTTGCTTCTTCTCCAAAATTGTATCAAATCGTACTAGATTGTTGCGGAGAGCTAATTCTATAAGAGCTGTACGATAGAAAAATTAAACACTCAGTTGCATTTCTCATCACGCGCAGATATATATAAACATAAATAAATATATATATATATATATATATATATAATATTAGGGTGGTCCTTAACATGGGCATTTCCAAATTTCCCTGCTCCCAAGGGCTCAAATGGTTCCAAATTAATAAAAAACAATTCTCTGAAGATTTTAGCTCTTAATATTAACTTTTAGATAGTGCGCAATTAAATCAAACTTCGTATGGAAATAGCATGGAAAAAATTTTGAAAATGAAAAAAAAAATGTTTTGGTATAACTTAGCGACAAATGAATTAAAAGTGGAAATTCTTGTCATTTTTTATTGAAAATTCGACGCTCCGCAAAATTTTTGATGATTTTTCATGCTAATTCCATACAAAACTTTGATTGAATTGCGCTCTATCTAAAAGACATTATTTTTAATTTTTAAAAAAAGTTTGATGGTCATGTAATAGTTTTTTATACCGTGTTGATCTCTAAGCTCATCCAGTAACTCTTTTGATGTATGGCCCTCTTTTCTTACATTTTGCTCAGTTACTCTCATGACTTTACTCAAAAACTGAAGACGTTCTCTTGCTAGTTTAGAAAATTCAATGCACTCCTCGTAGGTAATCATTTTGCGTTTTTTTTGAATTTTTTTTATTTTGAATAATTTTTATTATTAATTTTAAAATAAAATGATTTTCATTTGAATATGTTCCGGTTGCTTCCATAAATTTCAACGCCAACTTTGATAATGAATATCTAAAATGACTTTTGTATTAAAAATAAAAATTGAAAATTAGTAACTTTGCTAGTTATATATTTTTGATCTTAGGCTTTACGATGAAGCATTTGGTATTATTAGGTTGTCAAATATCTCCCTTCCGCTTTTTTGCTCGAGCAAAAAGGCGGAAGGGAGATATTTGACAACCTTATATGATTAGAAGTTTGTAATCATAGTTTTAGAATATATCATATTCTAATAATACCTAGATTTGTAACATATAAAGTGTTACCTTTTAAATCAGTTTAAGCAGTCATATCAAGATTAATTTCTACTGACATTGTCAACAGTGAGTTTGACTGGTATCAAACTTTAAAAATAATAAATTATTGATAAATCGTAAGTTTTTAATAGCAAATTTTGAGCTCGTTGAATTGCTAGTGAATAGCACAACTTGCCTTATCATAAACATACAATTTTATATTTAGAATCAGCACACTAATAACTATTATATAATAATTACTAGTACTTTATAAATATACTTTACATTGAATTTAGATTAATACGAAAGAAATCATATTGGTAGAAATGACTAACAATGTATGATTTTATATAATTTTTTATTACATGTAAAACAACATTTAACACAAAAAAGCCTGAACCTCTAATAAATATTTAAAACACTAGCCAATTTTGAACATATTAAAAAAATGTGAAAAACTAAAAACAATTAAACATTATTCGACTACACTACAAACACTCAGTTTTTTTTTAACATAAATCTAAAATTCATGTTAACTTGACGTCTAATATGATGTCTTTGTCCTTCTTGGTGGAGATCTGACTCGTGGGCGAGATTGTCTAGTTGTAGACTTCTTATCTTCCTCTTCTTCTTCAACTTCGTCTTCGTATTCTTCGTCTTCCTCAGGAGCGTTGTTCTTCTTTCTGCCAAGTTCGAAGAACTCATCTTCTAAATCGGCCATTTCAATTGATAATTGACTCCAATAGATTTGAACTTGACCAAACTCTAAGTTAATTCCAGGTTTGTCCTCATTTTTAACTAGGCCCATAAGTTCACGAAAGTGCGGGAATTTTTCAGTCGTTAATAGGTATGTTTTACCTGAATTTTGTTAAAAATTTAAATCAATAATATTTAATGATTGCTCTTATACTAAGCAAGAAGAACAAAATTATAATTATAATAAATAATCCCTAATACTAATATAGACAGAGCTTTTTTATTTTTTGCATTTTAATTTATATCTTGAAAGTTTAATTTCAAGTCATTTTTTAGCTACTACGAGCTTACTACGAGCATCGCCTATAGGCGACATTCGTATAACTACCTGTGTGTACGGGTGTCGCCTAAGGACAACATCTATAGTGTGTCGACCCTTTTTTGAAAATATATCACTCTGATTTAAATTACTGAGAATTCTAAGTTGTTATTGTGATTTTTAGTAATGAATTAGATTTAATAATATTTAATATTTAAAATTTTAATATTTTAGAAATAATAAAATTTAATAATATTTGTAACAATATTAATTTTGTTCAATATTACTGAAACATTTTTATATAAAATTTGACGCAGAACACTAAACTAAACAATCATGATTGTACTAAAACTTAGCAAGAATAAGCAATAATAATAAAAAGTTGTTACTAATTCCAATTAAAACCCCTGATTTTTTTTAATACTAATTTAAATTTAAAAAATGTTTTTATCTATTTAAGAGCCGGAGTAGTAAAATTTAGAGAATTAGCTTACAAATGGCAAAGCAACAAACTTTCAATAAGAATCAATAGAATTATCATTATCGATATAAAATGCGTAAAAATTTTATATATATACTTAAATCCAAAAAAATATAACATAATTCCATCGGTAAAAACCCTGCCATCCTGTATGTAATTTGCACAACAAAATAAACAAGTGATTTGACAACACAATATTTAATCAAAAATTTGACGTCACGATAAATTCTTAAACTTGTTGATATTTATTATAACTTAATGAATATGTTATGATATTAACTTATATTAAATATATTTAAAACAAATCAACCTGTAACTTACAATAATACTTACCGAGCGCCCGCATGATTTCGTGAACAAACTCGTCCGTGCAAATCGCTTTACAAATATTCTCCTTTAAAAACACTTGCCAATAATTAACGTGGTCATCGAATCTCTTAATTGCTGCGCTCAATTCTGAGCGGAAAATATCGAGTGTAGTCATACTAAAGGTTTAGAAAAAATTACTAATACCCCGGGAGAAAATGTAATAAAAATTTAAAACAAATATCTAAAACGAAGCGATGCATTCTAGATATGTTGGCGATACCATGGCATGCTAGATTGAATTTTTTATAATGTTTTTTACGTTATTATCCAAGTCGGTCATGAAAGAATAAAATATATTAAAAAGTGCGAGTTAAACTCCTGTGTAAAAAAACGTCAAAATAATTATGTGTGTATGTTTAAGGTTATATTATTTTGATACAAAATTCATTTTTTTAGATTACTATAGCTTAAGTTTTTTAATTATTGACTTCCCAAAGGAGGTTGTTTCTGTTTTTGCCAGAAAATCCGATTTGCTAATTTTATGTTTTCTCGACGTTTCAAGTCGTTGTACATCGAATACCAAATTCGGATAAAGTGCGTATGTGCACGTACGCCGTTTTTTGATATTTTGTCGACGTTTACTCAAAAACAGTTGTACCAATTTCAAAAATCTAAAAGATTCATATAAAGAGTGTTCCAAAATTCAACGTCATGTTAAAACAGGCTGATGGTATTGATTGACAATATAATCAACAACAGTTTAAAAATAATTAGCTTTTATATGCATCCTAGAGCTTTGGTAAAACTGGAGATATTTTTTTTGGATATTGTGGTTAATTGTTATTAATTTTGTTCACTTAGATTTTGGATTCGAAGTTTTCAAGAATTAAGACTTTTTGATATACTTTATTCAAATGCACAAAAGTGTGTTGGCAAATTCCATCAAAAGTTGGCGCATTTAATCCGGAATGGAAAATGGCAAAATACTTCTCAGTGTCTTTAAAAAAATCGATCAAAAAATAAAGACCTAAATATAACACTATAACAACTAAGGCATTTTGCTCACATTTAAGTCAAATGCTTCTAAGTAGCAAAAATATTTAAACAGACAGCGAGCAAAATGCACTATAAAAATCATGTTATATTTTAAATTTTATATTTCTGATTGATTTTTTTTATTTTTTAACTATAAATTATTAATTTGGATTTAAATTTCCTTTAAACGAGGACTTTCCAAAATCGACCAATTTTGAAAATCTTAAATTCATAGTTTACCAAAAAGGCTCAAATCTTGAAAACTTGGGACATTTGTGTCATTATTTTTAACTATGGTCTTAGAAATGTTATTTGTTAAATTATTAAATTAAACGAACAAAATAAATAAAAATTAACCACAATAATCCAAAAATTGTGAAAGTTTACCCAAAGCTCTAGAGTTAAAAGCTCGTAATTTCCAACTAATCTTTTTTCTAATATTTTTGATGATAGTTATGATCAATACCTATCACCCCGATTCGGCTTGACGTTGAGTGAATGTGTCTGTATGTAGTTTGTATGTGCGTATGTTTGGATTCAAATTTTTGTCCACGATTTCGAGAACACGGTTAAACCGTTTTTATTGATTCAAAAAATATTCGATTGCTATTGACATGCTGCTTAATATTTGGCAAAAACAGGTCTAGCCATTTCAAAGATATGATAGTTCCAAGGATGGTAATTTTATATATTGACAAAATAAAAAACTGTTTAAATTTTAGAAAGGCAAGTCCAGCGGTTTCGGACACCCAATAAACAATAAAAAAGCCATTTGGCGGTCAAAAATGATCATTAGAAATATGCATCACATCAAATTATCAGATATATAGATTTTAATAATAAATATAAATTATATTGACTTTTCTATGGGGGCCGTATCAATGTTACACTGCGACATCGGCGAGACGTCGTAATCCGTTAGACTGCGACGCGGCGCTTACGCGCTTCGATCTTTCATCTCTAAACCAGCTACGTAACGTAAAGTTCAGAAGTTTTAAAAATTAAAGAATTTTATTTTAAGGGATATACCAGCAATTTACTATAAGGCACGATGCCATGTACCACTAGTTAACTTCCCGTACGGTAAGTAATAGTAATCGCAAAAAATCGAAAATGAAAATTTTCATATATCTTTACGTTTCAGAGGTTTCTGAATATTTGGGCATACCTTAGAAAATATGGATGTAGGTGTGTATGTGTGTGTGTGTATGTGTGTGCGGATACAAACTTTTGTCGACGATTTCGGGAACACGGATAAATCGATTTGAATAATTCAAAAAACATTCGATTCGTATTGATAAGGAGACGTGCTGATTAGTTTTTGGCAAAGGCAGGCCTAGCCGTCCCGAAGATATGGGGCAAAAAGTGCCAAAAACGGTAACTCAGTTTTTAAGAGAACGGAGCGTCTGATTTGAATAATTCAAAAAACATTTTACTTGTATTAACAAGATGGAGAACTGATCAAATTTTTATGGAGGCAGATCTAGCAGTTTTGGAGAACTAGTAAAAAAATTAAAAAAAAGCCATCTGGCGGTCAAAAATGATCATTAGATATATGTACATCAAATTATTAAATATTTTATAGACATTTTAACAATAAGTTTAAATTTTGTTTACATTCCTATGGGTTCCGTACCAATGCTTATCCGTTAGACGCCGGCGCGGCGTTTACGCGATTCGATATTTCGTCTCTATGCAGTTAAAGCAGTACGATTGCTTTGAAAAAAAGTTCAGAATTTCCAAAATATTTCAAAATACACTTTTCTTCAAAAAAAGTAAATTTTTGTCAAAAATTTATAGTTTCTCAAAAATCTAATTTTTCAGAGTAAATTTTTTTCAAAAATATTAATCTTTAAAAAAAAAATTGGTACGGGAAGAGCCAGCAATTTGCCTTAAGTAAACTAGTTTAAAGATATTTAAATGCGATAAAAAGATTTCGGAAGTTAATAATAATAGAGCTTGGAGATACAACAGATTCATGTTTATACATATGGCTTCTCGATTCGTAATGATATTCACACATGAGTGGTTTCCGAAATCAAACAGAATTTCGTCTCGGAGCACTTGTTCGACCCGTCGCCGTATCTGCGGTGTGATCTGTACGCTCTACGATCTCCGTGTTGTGGATTGCGCGCCGGTCAAGTGTTTGCAGTGCACGATGCCAATACCGTTCGGCAACGTCTGTTTGCATTGCTTATGGGAAAGGATTGTGGAGATTTCCTTAAATATTTGATAAACGGAAGGTTTTATCGAACTTCTTTATATTGAACGGTTTAAAGGAAATCGAATTGCATGTCGCGTACGCTTCTTTTAAATTGATCCCTCTATGATTATGATTGCGTTCCTTGTAAATAATAGTCATTTTTTGGTACTATTGAAATGCTTTTGGCAAATGCAAGACGAACGTAGTGGGGTGCATGGCATCGTACCTTAAGACAAATTGCTGGAACTTCTCGTACCGTAATTAAAAATCTTGATACGGAACCCAATAAAATTTACACAAAGTGTGTATACATTATGAAAATCTCTATGCAATATCTTATAATTTGATGTGCGTTTGTCTAACGATCATTTTTGACCGCCAAAAGGCGTTTTTTTAACTTATTTTTATTGAGAGTTCATAACCGCTAGACCTGCATTCCCAAAAATCACTTTTTTGAATTATTCAAATTGGTTGATCCGTGTTCCCGAAATCGACAAAAATTCGTATCCGCACACACAAATACACACACACACATACATCAATTTTTTTTAAGGTATGCCAGAATGTTCAGAAACCTTTGAAACGTAAAGATATATAAAAATTTTCATTTTCGATTTTTTTGCGATTACTATAACTTGCCCTACGGGAAGTTAATAAAAATTGTAATATTACCATAATTTTAATTAAAATAACACATTTTACTTTATTGTATAGTGTTATGTGCAGACATCCTTATATATTTGCCGACAACCTTATGTCTCTATCTGCCAACACTTTCATTAACAATCTATCTCTGTAGAGCTCATCTTCAAGTTCCACTCTCTATTATGAACTTTATAGACTCTATATTCTATGGACACAGTCTCTTTTTAGAATACAAGCTGACCGAACCTATTCAAGAACCTAGCTAATATTAAACTAGTGGTGCATGACATCGTGCCTTTAGGCAAATTGCTGGAACTTACCGTACCACAATTAAATATTCGAGCAAAAAAAATCAATAAATATTGATCAATGATTAATAACAATTGTTTTAAATATTTTCAAAGAAATAATTACTATAAATTTACTAATTACTATCAACTCGTTCATATAATATACAGTGACAATCTTATAACCCAAAACTGTGAAAATGTTTACATTAAGAAGTGCTGAATGAATCCATCTGAGGATATATTTCTTACGAGTAGAATAACGCATATAAAATATATACAGTTTTAAACTGAATTGTAACTCTAAAATTTATATTTGAAGTAAAACTTTATATATTTTTGGAATTAAAAAAAAAAATCTGAAGATTTTGTAACTTGCTTGAACCCTATAAGTAAACTTTAAACATTAAAAAATGGGTACATGTAGCCAAAAAAATGTAAAAAAATTTGTATTTAAAGTATCTATAAAATATCTGATAATTTGATATAAATATTTTAATTTTATTTGATGATCATTTTAGACCGCCAAATATCGTGTTTTTACATTTTCCTCTGTATCTCCAAAACCGCTGGACCTGCCTACCCAAAATTAATTCAACCAATTCTTTATTTCGTCAATACAAATAAAATATTTTTTTAATCATTCAAATCGGACGCTGAACTCAATTACCAATTTTGGCACTTTTTGCTCCATATCTTCAAAACGGCTAGACCTGCCTTCTCCAAAAACTAGGACTTTTTTCGAATCATTCAAATCAGTTAATCCATGCGGCCGAAATCGTGGACGAAAAATTTTATCCAAACATACATACATACACACACGTATATCAATTTTTTCTAAGGTATGCCAAAATGTTCAGAATCCTTTGAAACGTAAAGTTATGCAAAAACTTTAATTTTCGATTTTTTTGCGCTTACTCTACGGAATGTACACTTACGCGCTTACCCTACGGAAAGTTAATAAAGTACTTATAAATTTACTGTTTAATAAATGTATTAAAAGTTGTGTTTTGTGCATATATTTACCTCAGTCGCTAAAAGCAACCTTAACAATAATTTATTTCAACAAACAAAAATCTAAATCATATCATATCTAATTCAAATACAAAATCTAATTATATTTCTTTCATTCTTCCTTTCTCGTTTATGTATTATAACTTAAGAAATTTGAGTTAATGGTTAAAACTAGTAATAGCCTAGGGCAGGTGCGGGGGCTAAGTCAACCTCTATCTTGATTCAGGAAAGAATAGTGTGAGAGATTTCCTATTGCCATTTCAAAACGTAGAACCCGAAAATGGACTATTTTCAATTGTAAACATATTATTGATAAATATTTTCAAGTAAAAATGAACATCGCTGTTGCACGATATCAGGTTGTTTAGAGCAGGAACTTGAACTCGCGACTCTTTCCACACAGAGCAGCGCGGTTTATCATAAATGATGCTTTGAAATTGGCTACTTATTTACAAATAATTAATATGTTTTTATTTAATTGCACCGAATTATTATCAGTATAAATAATTCTTAAGCACATTTTAATTTACTATATTTTAGTACAAGTAAAAAACATCAATTCAAGTTTAAAATTAGTGTAATTACATACTGATTTGATCACTTGCAATGCAATATTTAAATTAACACTTATATGAACAATCTATAAAAATATTTAATTAATTCATTCTATTATCTTGTATTCATCGTAAATATCGTGATTTTTTATTTGTGTAGAGAGGATATCGAAACGCTTAAGTTGTTTTCTATAATAAATCCCTCGGCCAGCCGCAACATATCCGGAGGCTGGATGCCCCTTAATCCTTCGCTTCTGGTTGTCTGTTACCATCTACCACAATTCACATCCCCTGATCATTTTTCTATTGCCTTTCAGTCCGTACAAAGCGCAGTGCATCGGAACAGTGGTTTGCAACCTTTTTCTTAATGGAGAAACGTCTTGGCCCGTTGCCTGGCAAAACTAATAAACTCGAGTGTCTTATCATGACAAACATATATACTTTTTCCAATTTAGTGTCAAACTTGAAAGTCCAAGGAAACATCAAATTAGTAAATCAAAAACATAAACTTTTACGGAGAGGTAAAAAAATTCTTTTTGATTTGGAAATATTTAAAAATTACGATTTTTTTAATAATTCAAAAATTATGAATTTTTTAAAACATTAAATTAGTTTGGAAGTTAGATCGATAAATCGTAATAAATAAATTTTAAATATAAGTTTTATTTTTTCAAACTTCCTGTAGGGTGTAGGGTCGAACATGAAAGGTTCTGCATATCTTTATGTTTTAGTAATTTCTGAGCATTTTGGCATATTTTGGATAAAATGGATAAATGAATGCGTACGTATGTTTGGATACAACATTGTGTCCACTATCACAGAAGCGCGGATCAACCAAGTTAGATAAATTAAAAAACATTCGATTCGTATTGACGGAGAGATGTCTTGACTAGTTTTGACTGGAAAATACAGTCCCAGTTGTTCCGAAGATACGGAGCAAAGAGCTCAAAAAACAACCAGCTTTTGAGAAAACGCTTATCCGATTAAAATGATTTAAAAAAAAATATTGGGAAAACGTCGTATATCACGTATTAATTGAGTGAGTAATTGATTCTATTTTTGCAAAGGCAGATGCAGCGGTTTATGGGATACATAGCAAAAAGTGCTGATTCTTGAGAGAACGACACATCCGATTATAGTGATTCAAGAAACATGTTGACGGTGTTTGTTCATTATGTTTTCGTACTTGTAGATAAACACAGATAAAGGTCGTCACCCAATTGTTTACACCTATATTATAATATATACGTGTCAAATGATGTTATGAATAGTATCTGTAAACAAATTTTCAGACAATTCTAAAATGTCAAGGTTAATTAGTGTCCGGTTTGTAAAAGAATGACCCATTATAAACGAATACATAAGTTGTTTGTAGAATACGCTCTTCGCCCAATTTAATAAGCACTTTTAAGTTTACAGTATGTATTTATAATGAATAATCTATTTGTTATATGTTTATAATAATATGATTTGAGTATAACTCATTGAACATTTGTTATTGATGATTATTTTCTTTATTTCGCAAATGTTTAATTACTGTACGGAAAGTTCTACCAATTTGCCTTAAGGCGTAATGCCATGCACCACTAGTTTATAACTTCCCGTAGGAAGCAAGTTATAGTAATCGCAAAAAAATCTAAAATGAACATTTTTTATATATCTTTACGTTTCAAAGGGTTCTGAACATTTTGGCATACCGTAGATAAATTTGATGTATGTGTGTATGTCTATATATATAAAGATACAATTTTTTGTCGACGATTTAAAGAACACAGATCAACCGATTTGAATAATTAATAAAACATTCGAACCATATTGATAAAGAGACTTGCTGATTAGTTTTTGGCAAATGTAGGTTCAACCGCGTAGAAGAGACACCCTACGGAAGATAAAAAATAGATTTTTCGAAAAAGTCAATTTTTTTTCAAGACGTACCCTACGGGAAGTACCAGCAATTTGGCTTAAGGCACGATATTATTAGTTATTTCAATAACCAATTTTACGAGAAATAGATTTTTTAATGAAAACGCTTCAAAATGAATGCACCTTGCAGTTTCGAAACACAAGTGCGTGTTGGTTGCGAATCGCTGCCAAAATCAGCGTCGAAAAGTCTGCCAGGAACGTTCGCTCCGTGCCTTGTTCTCCGCACTGCGTTCCTGTCGCCAAACAAGTCACAGATGTTGTAATAGCCGACCGCTTCGCATGACAATAGAAAAATAATGATATAAATTATTGTATCACATTCACCAAACAACTTGTACCATCATTCAACAGAATGATTGCAAACGCGTACTGGGGGCGATGAGATTTTCAAAGACCTGCACTCCATTTCGTTTGTTTTAGATATTGTTACGGATATCATCAGCATTTAGGTAATTGCGCATTGAAATAGGTTTAATAATATAATAGTATTTGACAAGACATTTTTAAAACTATTCCAAAATATATGAATTCGAAATAGAAATATTAATAAATACTAATTAATTAAGTTTTATTGGAAGTCTGGTTTTAATTATACGAAGATCTAGATCATTGGTTGACTGTTTTAGGCTTATTTTTACAACTATATATAAAAAATTGATAATGGCAAATGAATATATATATATATATATATATATATATATATATATATATATATAAATGTAGTCTTATTCATAGTATTGATTTGAATAATTAAAAATATTCAGACTGAGACAAAATTTTCTGAATAGATTGAAACAATAATATATTTCGGATTGCAAAAAATATCATTTAATAATCTAGTATTTAATGAGACATTTTTGAAACAATTCCATAATATATAAATTAAATGCATAATTATTAAAAATTACTAATTAATTAAGTTTTATTTGAAATCTAATTTTAATTGCGTGAAGATCTCTAGATTATTGTTTGACTGCTTTAAGTTTTTTTTACAATTATATAAAACAAATGAATTTAATGACCAATGAATGTATATGGCTAAACTGAATAAATGAAGTCTTATTCGCGGTATTTGGATAATTGAAAATATTTATATTGAGACATAATTTCCTGAATAGCTTAAAACAATGATAAATTTTGGATTGAGAAATCATTGGTTTTTGTAAATATCTTTTGGGATAAATGCAAAATTTGAGCTAAACGTGGTATAAAAAAAACTAGCCTGATCTCGATTTAGGCCTAAGTTGCTCTATAAAAGAAACAAGCATATCTAAACATCAATTCTAAAATAAGCAATAACACATAAAATATAACTTGCAAAACTAAGAAATAATTAAGTTATCCTAAAAACGGTGCAAAAACCAGTATTACTGGTCAGTTGATAATCTTTATGTTGTCTAAAATTTTTAGGTTTGCGTCATTATAACCCAGAATTTTTATATTATAAGTTTATTACTTTTGTGATTTGAGTTGCAGCGTGATTTATTATTGAGCTTATTAACCAACTTAAAATTTTTGAAATCTGTACTGTCGTTTTCGAAAAAAGCGTGGAAATAAGAAAAAAATTGCGGTTAAGGAGCATATATCTATAACGTAAACTCGATTGAAATAAAATAATGTAAAATGTTAAAATATAACAAACATAAATTTAATCGAATATTATGATTAACATTAAGTTTCCTAAATATCCCAACTAATAAATGCCAATTTATCATTTTATTACTGTATTGATTTCATAGTGTATTTAATATGACGGTATTCCAAAATTCCTACTAACGATGCATTTGTACATTCCAAAATTCTTTTAGATGAGGTTTGCATGAGAATTGGTTGAGTCATTTCTTTAAAATTTAGCAGTTTAAAACAGAACAAAACTTAGAATTATTTTAAAAAAATTGGGAAAAATACCAGAATAACTTCGAGACCATTTGAAAAATATCAGTTGAAAATTGTGTAAACCTTATATTTAGGTATATTAAAAATTTCAAAAATATTCAATAGATTTAAATTAACGTTACATACAGCTGTAATATCGTAAAAATGTACGAAACTGTTGCCACATTATTGATAGTTACAGACATAAAACTATATCTCAGAATATACTATTCCAAATTTGAAAAAATCAAAGTTTAATAGAAATATATCACTTGGTAATTGTGTTGATTAGTTTTTGGTAAATTTTGCTCAAGCAGTTTTTAACTGTTTAATACATAAAATATTAGAAAAAAATAAATTATGTTTGATAAATTCAATTAATTTTATATATCGAAAAAAAATTTGCAACTTGCCACCTTGTTAACTTCCAGTAGACTAAAATAAAGTAATCGTAAAAAAATCGAAAATGAAAATTTTTGCATATCAAAAAAATCTAATTTTTTCAAAGTTAAAAAAAAATCTTTCAAAAATCTTAATTTTTGGTACGAGAAGTTCCAGCAGTTCACCTTAAGGCATGATGCCTTGCACCATTAGTTAATTTTTTTTTCCTTTTCAACCGAATACCACCCTGGGCTCTTGGAGTACAATTGCACATCATGACGCGCACATCCGAGTAAAACAGGGACGCAATAACTACAAGGGTGTCCCGTGGGGTAACATTAGGAAATAATACAGTGTAATGTGTGTTAACAGGGTAGTTAGGAGTCACCCCTAGAGCCCGGCTTCGGTGTCAGTTGGGTTTAATGGCAAATTAATAACTAGTTATAAAATTGTGGGATAGCATACATGAGCGTTTACAGAGCCGAGCGAACAGGCGACGCAGTTAAAACCATCAAATTATAATAACGCGTTAACTGAGTTATATAATTGAGCAGTATGGTGAACATTACGTGGTTTATTCATATTTAAATTTGCAGTATAAATGAACGACACGTATTAATGTTATAGTTGATTATTTGCGAAATCGTCTTAATTATCTATTTAAAAAACATTCAAAAATCTAGTTTAACAAGTAATGTTAGGAATATTTTAACAACAATATTTGAAAGTAGAGGACAAAAGATGTATAAACAGCTATCACCTTGACCCTTGCGACGTCACGATCAAAAGATAAACGGCAATGTCATCCTTAGTTTTTTGGTTTGTGAGCACTGTTGTTTAGTTCACGAAACCTTTATATAATTCTCAAGTATTAATTAATTAAAAATTGAGAAATTTATAAGATGCATTTTTTTAAAGGTAGATTCAACAGTTTTTTGTACGTAACCTTCATAAAAGCTTACATGTGGGTAGGGTAGAAAGAACCAGTTGAACCTATTCCCTGACAAAGGTGTAAACAATAAAAAAAATAGTAAATAAAGTTAAGAAAGCAATTTTACAGAAGAATTTATTAGTTATTCCAACTCTCCAAATACCAGATTGAGATTATATACGGTGTAATCTTTGAAAAAAAAATACAAATAAAATTTTTATTTCGTATCGATTTAATAATTTACCTATTATTTCGTAAAATTCCTTTGAAATTCAAAGCAAGACATTGTATTTGCATGCCCAGTGGCTGTTTATTTGTACCCAGCCTACGGGATAAAAAGAGACAGATGACAAATTTTAAAAAAATATCTAAAAAACATATTTCTATAATTTTGAATTAACTGAGAATTTTTCTAAACATAGCTTGATAGTTGTGTGTTTGATACGTATTAAGTATTTTATATTATGTAGTTCATTTAGTTTAGATAATACATTTACTGAAAACCAAATTGGACCTTTGCGCCCCGCCCCACCATATTACATGTAGCTTGTTACTTACACAGCCACATTATCCATATACGCGTATATAATCTCGTTATTAGAATTTTTTACGGATATTACTACTTAATTAATATACTACAAACATAATCTAGTTTTGAGATAAAAATTGCAACAAAATATTTCTCTATAATTTTTACAAAAAATCTTATATTCTGATGCATCAGGATTTTAACAAAAAAATCAAAGTATGTAATAATTGTGAAGGTTTTGAATTAAAAAAATATAATAAGAATAAAAAAACAACAAAAAAATAAAAAAGTAACTTTTCTTGTCTAATGTTATTCATGGATATATTTTTTTGCAAATTCAATTTAATATCTCAGATTAATTTGCACTTGAATCAAATACAGCCAACTACAACAATGTGAAAATTAAGCGATTATTAACTTCCCGTATGGTAAGTTATTAATAGTTAAAATCGAAAATAAAATTATTTATATATCTTTACTTATTTTTAGAAAAAAATGGATGTACGTGTGTGTGTGTTCGGATATAATTTTCAATGACTTAGATCATTCAAAAAACATTCGATTCCCATTAATAAGGAGACGTGCTGATTAGTTTTTGGCATAAGCAGATCTAGCCATTTTGAAGATACGGGGCAAAAAGTGCCCAAAATCGTAATTCAGTTTTTGAAAGAACGGAGCGTCCGATTTGATTGTTTCAAAAATCCTTTTACTTGTATTGACAAAATGAACTTCTGGTTAAATTTAGGTAGTAAAAAAGTAACAAAAAATGCCATTTGGCGGTCAAAAATGATCATTAGACATATGTACATCAAATTATCAGATGTTTTATAGAAATTTTAATAATGAGCACAAATTTTGTTTACATTTCTGTAAGTTCCGTACCAATGTTTATCCAAAGATTTTTACCCGCCTTATGCGTAAAATTAGGAAATTAGTTAAGACGCTGCAACTTGTTACTGCTAAGGTGTATGCTATAAATTTGGGAATTGCTATTTAATTTTAATCTTACTCTTGACGATTGTTTCTAATTTTACATATTAGACACGAACCCTCACTTCCAGATTTTGTCATCTGGCAGCCGATTAATGATCGATAAAAAGAAATGGCATTACAAATCCAACTGATGGCTACGGAGCGTAGCAGGTCCCTCAGTGGATATCCGCAGTGATTGTCCTGTTATCTGATTCCGTTGCGGCACGCACATGTGACCGGCGCGCCGTCCAAGCTGGTGGGTGATATCGATATCTCACCGAAACGAAGGAAAACCAACGGTATTTATTTATGCTTTAATTGCTGGAACTTCCCGTACCAATAATTTTGTTTTTTTAAAAAGATTAACATATTTGAAAAAAAATTACTCGAAAAAATTAGATTTTTAAAAAACTATAAATTTTTGACAAAAAAAGACTTTTTGAAGAAAAATTTGTTTTAAAATATTTTGAAAATTCTGAACTTTTTTTCAAAGCTATCGTACTGCTTTAACTGCATAGAGACGAAATATCGAAGCGCGTAAGCGCCGCGTCGCCGTCTAACGGATAAACATTGATACGGAACCCATAGGAATGTAAACAAAATTTATACTTATTGTTAAAATCTCTATAAAATATCTGATAATTTGATGTGCATATGTCTAATGATCAATTTTGACCGCCGAATGGCATTTTTTTTTACTTTTTTCACTAGATCTCCGAAACCGCTAGACCTGCCTTTATGAAAATCTGATCAGTTCTTCATCTTGTTAATACAAGTAAAATGTTTTTTGAATTATTCAAATCGGACGCTCCGTTCTCTTAAAAACTGAGTTACCGTTTTTGGCACTTTTTGCCCCGTATCTTAGGAACGGCTAGACCTGCCTTTGCCAAAAACTAATCAGCACGTCTCCTTATCAATACGAATCGAATGTTTTTGGAATTATTCAAATCGGTTGATTCGTGTTCCCGAAATCGTCGACGAAAATTTGTATCCGCACATACATACACACACGTACATACATACACACACACATAAAACATTTCACTTGTATTGACAAGATGAAGAATCGATAAAATTTTTATGGAGGTAGGTCTAGCGGTTTCGGAGATATGGAAGAAAAAGTAAAAAAATGAGCCATTTGGCGGTCAAAAATGATCATTAGACATATGCACATCAAATTATCAGATATTTTATAGAGATTTTAACAATAAGCATACATTTTGTTAACATTCCTATGGGTTCCGTACCAATGCTCATGCGTTAGACAGCGACGCGGGGTTTACGCGCTTTATATTTTGTCTCTATGCAGTTAAAGCAGTACAATTGCTTTGAAAAGAAAGTTCAGATCTTGCACAATATGTCAAAATAAAGAAAAAAAAATTTTTTTTAAAAAAAAAAAAAAAAATTAAAAATTTTTTTTCAAAAAAAAGTAATTTTTTGTCCAATTTATAGTTTCTCAAAAATCTTATTTTTTCAAAGTAATTTTTTTTCAAAAATGTTAATCGTTTTTAAAAAAATAATAATTTTGGGTACGGGAAGTTCCAGCAATTTGCCTTAAGGCACGATGCCTTAATTGCCTTAAGACAGAATTCCACTTACAGCTAGTTATCTTTACGTTTTAGAGGTTTCTGAACAAAATGTTACGCATACCTTAGAAAAAAAAAGTTTTTTTATGCATACCTTAGAGAAAATGGATGTATGTGTGTGTGTTCTGATACAAATATTGGTCGATGATTTCGGGAACACGGTTGAAGCGATTTGAATAATTCAAAAAGCATTCGATTCTTATTGATAAGGAGACGTGCTGATTAGTTTTTGGCAAAGGCAGGTTAACCGATTTGAGTGATTCAAAAAGCATTCGATTCCTATTTATTAGAAGACGTGCTGATTAGTTTTTGGACAAGGCAGGTCCAGCCGTTCCAAAGATACGGGGTAAAACGTACCAAGAATAGTGATTCAGTTTTTAAGAGAACGGGCGTCCTATTTCAATAATTCAATAATTTCAACATTTCACTTGTATTGACAAAATGAACACTGATTAAATGTTCGGGAAGGCAGGTCTAGCGGTTTCGGAGATCGAGTAAAAAAAAATGGTGGTCAAAAATGATCATTAGGCATATACGCATCAATTAATAAGATATTTTATAGATATTCTAATAATAGGTATAAATTTTGTTTACATTTCTATGAGTTCCGTAACATTGTGCAAATGTGCAAAAGGCGATTCGATATTTCGTCTCGACGTATCTATATTCTATAAGCAGCGCGATTGCTTTAAAAAATAGTTTAAAATTTCCAAAATTATCAAAATATAAACAAAAATCTTTTTTTTTTCAAAAATTTCAAAATTCCAGAAATATTTTTTTTTTCAAAGCTTTAAAAAAAATGAATCTTTTTTGTAAAATTTAATTATTGCTACGGAAAGTTTCAGCAACTAGCCTTAAGCCACAATGCCATACACCGCTAGTTAATATTTTTTTTAATTCTTTTGCCGAGTTAATTTTACAATAGGACAGGATGGGCCACAAAGGTCCATTATTTCGACTTTTAGTAATTATACTATAAAAATCGATACATCATAACAAATAACACATATCAAACAATTATCGAAATATGTGCAGTGAAATATAAAACAGGTCTACAAAATTAACTAGTTGACAGTAGCGTTATGCATTAAGGCAAGTTGCATGAACTTCCTGAAATGTGTAATAATTGACGTAATGAACAAAAATTGAAATTTATTTATTAAAAATTGATATTTTTTAGATAATATTTTCAACTATTAATTTCGAAAATGAAATTTTTGCTTTCAGTTAAATCTTAACATTTCGATTTTCAATTGATAACTCTCAGACACAATTAAATTATCTGTAATTGTATTACTTATAGTTCACTGCTAAAACGTGCTTATATGTTCTAAAATTGTAGCTCATTATTAAAATTTTTAATTAATTTATATAATTTAACCAATTTAAGTAGGCCTTTTAGTGCATGAACTTTATTGCCATGTTAAAAATGAAAAAAAGTAGAAACATTTTTTTAAGAAACCCAATAAATAATTGGCCGATCTTTTCGCAAACATAATAGTGGCTTTTTCTTATTGAATTTATTCCAATGGCTTTTAAATTTATGAAATTCAAATTTTGACTTATCACAAGCAACTTTTTACGCAAATTTAGATCATATTTTTTCAAACTTTGATAAATTTTTAATATTAAACGACTTGTTGAAGCCGTATTATTTTAGTGTGTTCTTTAGGACAATGATATCTATCAAAATAAGAAGTTTGATCGAAAATATTTTTTCAACATTTAATTACTAATCAAATAACTCGGCCAATCATTGTCCAATACTAATTAACATGGTTCCTTAATAACAGCTTTCGAACAGTATTTAAATTTTTAAAATAGATCCAGTATTTTTGGTTGAATCGTAGACGATTTTCACGTTTTTGTGATAACCTTATTTTTGGGTCAATGCACGGGCCATCAGAATTAATTTTAGAGGTATGGTTTCTTCAGCAAAATATCTTATTTTTTCCTAGTATCCAAAAATCATTTGTAACTGAACGACTTTTTTGATCCTTACAAATCGACCCGCTTTAATATATATATATATATATATATATATATATATATATATATATATATATATATATGTATATATATTAAAATTATACAAATAAAATAAAATTTATACAAAAAAAGTCAATATTTTGCATTGAATTGAAATCACTTATTAATTCATGTCAAGAAAATGTAATCGATTGATCTGTAATTAATATTTCAGGGGTGTCATATTATCAGTCAAAACCATAAAAAATTACATCCCGCTATAATCATCAAAAAAGAAACAAATCGCAGCATGAGAACAAAATTTCACATGATAAAAAACTTATATTGGAGGTTCACATATTACATATATATTCCTAAATATAAAACAAACCCCCGAATATCAGCGTAACAAAGGCAGAGTAGTTTTTATAGAAAACGCAATTTTCTTGTAGTTTAGTTTCGTATAAATGGGTAATTATTTTCACATCTCTCCGCGTTAGGAACCGATCAATCTAACTAGTCCCAACTATTCCCTCGCGATTTGACAGTTGGGTGTAGCGCCTGTTCAATAGGCACAGGGATGATAAACCTTTTTTTGCATTCCAATATAGAACTCCCCTTTAGGTATTTTGAATTATGTTCACACATAACTTATAAAATTATATAGAAGTGATTATATTATATTATACGTGTTTACCTTTTCCTTTTATTATTTTATTATAGTTAAGTTAGATTATTCTTTATCTGTTTAATCTATACCAACCAAAAGAAACCCACAAGCACATGTCACAACCGTAGCCAACACACACTTTTGAAAACAAATCATTGTTATGCCTGAGCGAAATTATCTACACAAAATCTAATTGATAATAATTAATTACAAACGTTAAATTTACATCAAAATAACAAAAAAGTAATCTATCTATATGTAAGTAATAGTTATTGAAAAAAATCGAACAAAGAAATATTTTTTGACTCTTTAAAAGCAATGCGGTCTACAGATCATGTCAATGCAGGACGCTGACTCAATGCAATAATGACAATTGTTCGAACAAACTCACCTCATCTTTCTCACTTTGGATTCTATCTCAAAATCTGTATAGTTTAGCTGTTATGGCGGCTGTCACTACCGTACCCTAGCACAGCCGTACCCAGTCTCCCCTACAGCGATTTGGTTTGCGATACATGAATATATTGTTATTCTAAGTTTTTTATATAGCCTCTAGAATAGCTCACATGTGGCTGGGGTAAAAAGAACAATCTGAACCCTTACATTGACCGACAATGATTGTAAACAATAAGGAAAAAGTAAATAAAAATATAAAATAAGTTAAATATGCAATCTTACAAGAGATAAATTAAATGAATAGTTATCCCAACTCTGATGATAAATTCTTCTGACAAAGTTCAATACGAAAGTTGTACGCAATGTGATATTTGTGAAAAATGTGTCCATAAAATATGTATTACAAACAGAAGTCATATGTACCTTAATTGAAACAATTATATTCCAACAAGATTAATGATATTAGTAACACTTTATAATAAGTAGGCAAGAACTATGGAAGGAGATAGTAAAGCAAAAAGCTCCCTCACAACAAATTTTATAATATTGTTGACTAAAAAAAAGAATATATGGTTCGCTATATATTCATATCAAGTGTATATGACTAAAGTACTCGTATACAAAGTCAATAAAACAATAAAAAGATACAGTTTTTTATTTAAATTTTAATTTTGTTGTTCTGCCTAATAATTAAACTGCATTGCATTGATTAAATAAAGATTGCAATTATTGGGTAAACTTCTTCAAAATTAAAAATAAAATTCACATTTTAAAAACAGTCTGGACTATTTGCTCTATTTGATCTCAACTTCATTAGGTTAAACATGTTTTTATAAGATCAATGAAATTATCTCCATTAGTAAATTATTTTATTATGTAGTACACGAGCAGATTTTCGAATATGTTTATGGTTGCAATTGACTGAGATGAACAATTTTATGAAATGATTCATTTAAACTGAGTTGGCTTTGTTATATTGAAAATGTGATTTGCAACCCCTGTAACCAGTATGTGACCCATATGGAAGAGGATTCATCGGTATCGGAGGCATTGGTTCGTTCCGATAAGGACTACGCGATGCGTTTTTGATGTTCACTGATCTGTATTCTATGACAAAACAAAGCAATAGTTACGATGGGTCACAGGCTCCACTGACAATCGGGAGTGATATGAGCTGGAATCTATTAAATATTAATAAAAAAAACAATATTTTTCTCATATTTTTCGGAGAGAGTTTGCACACACAGTATGTAACCAATAACGAAACTACAGGCATGTATAGGACTTAGAATGATAAAAAATATACCTAAATTAGGTGTAAGTGACATTTTGTTTTGAAACAAGTTGCATAAACTTCCCGATATGTGTTAGACTTAATCGATAGAAATTGAAATTTAGCAATTTAGATAAAATTTTCGATTGTTTATTTATAAAATAAAATTTTCGCTTTCACTAAAGTTTAATCAATGCAATTTTCAATTATGTTACGAACAACTAATAATATCTGTAATTATATTAATTATAATGCACAAACACGAGCTTGTATGTCCTAAAAGCGCAGCCCATCATTCCTAATTTTGATGAATTTCTTTGTCACCATGAACTCTGTCACCATATTAAATTTCATCAAAGCACCTTTTTTATATTTAATTACAAAGTTACGGCACGGACAATCTTTGCAAAAAGCTAATCAGCACGATGTCCAAATCATATCTTCCGAACGATTTTTCAATTTTTAAAATCGGTTTAAGATTTTATGTGAAAACGTTGACCAAATTGTTTGCACTTTACTGTTAATTCTAAGGAAACGGCTTGGCCGCCATTATAGAGTTTTATAAAATGGCTTATCAGCCGTATTTTTGAGAAAATATCCACGAAAATCAAATTTCAACTCACGAACGTCAGCACATCACAAAAGTGATTTTTCGAACAATTTCTCAAATTTTGATAAATTTCAAAAATTACTTTTTCCAAAGTCAGTCTCACTCGATTCCACTTGAAACGTCGAGAAAACATAATATTCGCTAATCATTTTTTTTGGCAAAAACATTACCTTTTTTTTCGGAAAGTTAAAAATATTTAAATAATATTGTGATAATTTTTCTACCTATTTTGTAATTATTGTGAATTAGTATAGAACAGTTGCATGATAATTAATTATTTATAACTGTTAATCATTTATTTGTGTCTTATTTTGGACTTATTCGCAGCCACTTCATCAAAATAAACAATTGATTATTATCAACGCTTATTATTTAAACGTTTTGACACTTGATATATGTCTAAATTCTTACTAAAATCATAAAAACAGTTGTTTGATTTTTGCCTTTTTTTGTTCGTGCTACTTTTTTGTTCACATAAAGAAGTTTAAATAGTAATCAATTTTCTAATTCAACGAAACGTTATTTAGTAATTACATCAAATATTTTCAGCGTTAAAGATAAAATGAAGAATAAACTAGCTGTAAGTAGAATTCTGTCTTGAGGCAATTATGGCATCGTGCCTTAAGGCAAATTGCTGGAACTTCCCGTACCGTAACGAAATGTTCGTGGAATACTGAATGTTTTCAACTAGATTATTATAAATATTATAACATTGTCTAACATTTATAAGAATTATATAAACTGAATTGCAGAGTTGAAATTTCTTTGAAAGTTCTTTGAATCATTTAAATCGGACGCTTAGTTCTCTCAAAAATTGCCATTTTTTAGCTCCGTATTTTCAAAATGGCTGGGCCTGCCTTTGCCAAAAACTAATAAACACTTCTCCCAATCATTACTAATTGAATGTTTTTTAGATCATTCAAATCGGATACTCCGTTCTCTTAAAAATTCGATTTCTATTTTCTGCATTCTTTGCTCCGTATCTCCGAAACGGCTGGACCTGCCTTTGCCAAAAACTAATCAGCTCTTTTCCCTATCAATAGAAATCGAATGTTTTTTGAACCATTCAAATCGGTTAATCCGTACGCCCGAAAACGTGGGCGAAAATTTGTATCCATACATACATACACACACACACATCCATTTTTTCTGAGGTATGCCAAAACGTTCAGAAACCTTCAAAACGTCGAGAAATGTAAAAATTTTCAATTCCGATTTTCGGCCCATTACAATAACTTACCCTACGGGAAGTTAATAATTTATGTATTGATAGTGATAATATTTTTGCCATAAAGTATATGTAATTATTAACGCTTTCGACTCGGATGCCACAGCTCCGGTGGCAAAATTCATATAAATTTCGCAATTTGCGAGTAGAAAGAGTTATTATAGGGTAGAGTAGACCTTAAAGGTCCGCGGTTAAAAATGTCTGTATGACCAAAATTTCTATGCGTATTACGTCTTTCTTTCGTTTAACTCAGATTGTTAGGTTATAATTTAACCTTGAAACAATAGTAAAGGAGAAAGTAAATTAAGTGAAAACAGTAATTAAACAAGAGATAGATTAAATAAATAATTTATTCTAACTGTGCCTAGAAATATGTCTGACTAAATACCAGTACAAGGCTATATATATATATATATATATATATATATATATATATATATATATATGCATATACATCTTTGTAAAAAAAGTACTCATGAAATTTATATTTCGCATTGGTTGAATAATGAAGCTATTATTAAGTAAAATCCTTTTTAACTAAGATCTAAAAAACATTCAATTAGTAATGATTGGGAGAAGTGTTTATTAGTTTTTGGCAAAGGCAGGCCCAGCCATTTTGAAAATTGAATCTGTTTGCCCTCTGGCTGACCCAGTTTACCCTACCTATGAGGTAAAAAAGAACAGATGACAGACTTAGAAAAATAGTAAAAAAATGTATTTCTATAATTAGTAATTAACTGGGGATTTCCATTGAATATACTTCGATAGTTGTTTGTTAGATACGTGTTATGTGTTCTGATATAGATCATTTGGTTTAGACAGTATAATTACTTGAAGTGTAATGGGACCTTTATGGTCCGCATTATAGTTATAATGTAAATGATATTATTAAAATTTAATTAAATAATAAATGGCAATTATTTACCTAAAATACAAAACTAAAGAAAAACAAAATTAAATAATTAAATTGGCTAATGCAAATAGAGCGCCTATTGTAATTATTATATAGCTAGCGTTCTCTGGTTGTATTGATTTTATAGACAGCGAGCAATTTATTGCCATTCCATCGCAATTAATGTAAATGTTTACTGTTTCATTACCATTAAATATTTAAATATTTGAATTATCGCTGCGAGTTTGATAATTATTGTATAATACCTGCGGGGAGAAATATAACAAAGCGCACATTAATATTCTGCCCGTGCGACCACTGATTTGGAATCATTACGAGAATTAATTATTCACGTTTAGTTTTACACAGATTAATAAGCAAATAATGAACGAAAATATGGCCAGTGATATACAAATATCTATGAATATTTCCTAAAAAAATGTAGGGTAGAGAGAAGCTTAATGGTACGCGGTTAAAAAGGTCCACCACCAATATTTCAAAAACAAGTAAAGTTAAGATATTTTTAATAACAATATTTGAAAGTGGAGGATAAATGTTTGTAATCAGCCATCACATTGATTCTTATGACGCTAATTTCGAGAAATAAACAAAAATGTTTGAAAATTTATAACAAATGTATTTTCTTTCGTTGATAGTTTTTCTTAGTGAGCACTGTTGTTTAATGGACCTTTATATAATTTTTAGTATGTATACGTTATTTGTTTTATAAGATGTACTGTTAACTAACTTCCCGTAGAATGAGTTATTATAATCGTCCAGCAATCGAAATTTTTGCATATCTTCATGTTTTGAAGGTTTTTGAACATTTTGGCATACATCATAATTAGAAAAAAACGTTCTCTCAAAAACTCGATTTCTATCTTCTGCACTCTTTGCTTCGTATCTCCGAAACGGCTTGGACACGCCTTTAACAAAAACTATTTAGCCCATCTCTCTAACAATAGGAATCGAATGTTTTTTGTACCATTCAAATCGGTTGATCCGTGCTCCCAAAAACGTTGACAAAATATTGTACTCACGCATGCATACATACCCACACACATCCATTATTTCTGAGGTATAAAAAATGTTCAAAGCGTGAAAAAATATAAAAATTTTCAATTTCGAATTTGGACTATTTGAATAACTTACCCTACGGGAAGTTAAAAAAGCATCCAATTCGTAATAATAGAAAGAAGTGGTACTCCATTTTGGTCAGAGGCAGGTCCAACCATTTCGAAGATATGGAGTTAAATGTGCAAAAAATTGCAGTTTCTTTTCTAATATAATTTTGAATAATTTATTTACTTTTCCGTAAACATATATAAACGTCGTTGTCAAATTCATAAGCTCTAATATTTTGTCTATAAAATAAGAATAATAAAAGTTACAACAATATATTTGAAAACATATAATATTTCTCGAATATTTCATTACGGTACGGGAAGTTCCAGCAATTTGCCTTAAAGCACGATGCCATATATCACTAGTTTTAAGTTAAATTTAACTGTTTTTTTAATATATATAAAAGCTTACACGTGGGTGGGGTATAAAAAACCACTGAACCTTTACTCAATATCTAGCTTTATTTCGTAGAAACTTAGTCAGGAATCACAAGATATATTATCTTTTCCCTAGCTTCCTTACTCCAGTCATTTCATAAATTTTAATTATATATTATTCTTTATGCTTTTCAATAATTTATTTACTATTTACTTCCCTTAGTTATTAAAATCAGTAAAAATCGAAATTTAATTTGTCTTCATAATATCTTTATGCTTCAAGAACTAATGATTTTTTTTAGGAAAAATAGATGTTTCTGAACGACTTGACATTTAACGTCATTTATTAAGAAGTGCTATATTTTACTTTTCATGCTTTTCAAATATCGCAGTAAAAATATTAAAAATTTTGCATTACATATGGTGTGTTTTAAAAGGCGTTTCAAAATTGTATCAACTAAAAGTTCTCATTTTCTCTAATTACCACTGCCAGTACCTATATGGAATTGCTGGCACTTTGTCAGACTCACACAAGTCTAAAGAAAAAACTAGAATAAAATATTATGACTACATATTATCATTTAGCAATTATTTGAAACTTATGAAACTATTCCAGAGATTATTATAACACCTTGTATTTCTGTACTAATTATCAGCCGAGGCAAGTACGAGTATTTCAATATTGACGTTGCTTGAAAACCGTTTGAGTATTAACTAATTAATAAGTCAAATATTAAATTGCTGCACTATTTCGAATGTTAAATAGTTTAAGACACATTTTGCCACATTCTTTTTTCAAATGTACTGAATGCTTAAAAACTCATTAGTTGTTGCCACATTGGTTTATATACAATATAATACAATTGAATATTTAATATTAATGATGCTGATTAATAGGGTAGAGCAAGGGTTAACAAATAAAAACATTCGCGGATAAAAAGGCCCGCTAATATTATCTCAAATATAAGTAAAGTATAGATTTTTTTTAAGAAACTATTTTATACTAGAATGCAAAATATGTGCCATCACCTTAATTTTTACGGCGTTGCTATCTAGAGATACGATGTTTAAATTACTATTTAAATTACTCTAATTACTCTTATCTTAAAATATATGGCTGATTAAAAAACAAAGTGGAACAACCGTACCCAGTCTCCCCTCTGACAAAGAAATTTAACAATCGGTTTATACTATTGAATACGACAGTTTTATTATTTATTCATTGTTATTAAAACGAAAATCAACCCTGGCATTGGCCAAGAGTCATTTCACTTATGTACGCATTCGTTAATTTTTTAACGTCTGGACAAATATTTTAAAAATAAAATATCTATTTCATTTTTAACTTCCTGTAGGTTAAGTTATAGTAATCGATATGCAAAAACTCGAAAATGAAAATGTTTGCATATCTTCACGTTTTAAAGGTTTCTGAACATCTTGGTATAAAGTAGAAAAAATAGTTGTATGTGTGTGTGTCTGTATGTATGTTTGGATACAATTTTTCGTCCACGATTTCGGGCGCATACCAATTTGAATGATCAAAAAATATTTGATTTTTATTGATGACTTTGATACTGACAGGTCAAGCAATTTTGGAGGTACGAGGCAAAAAGTGACAAAAATGGTAATTCAGTTTGTGAGGTAACGGAGCGCTCGATTTGAATGATTCGAAAAACATTTCATTCGAATTGATAAAATATAGAATTTTTAATTAAATGTTTGTTAAGGTCTAGCGGTTTCTGATTATGAGATGCAGACAAAAATATAAAAAAAATGTATTTGGCGGTCTAAAATGATTATTAGACAAATGCACATCAAATTATCAGATATTTTATATAGACTTTGAACACGAGGACTGATTTTGTTACAATTTTTGTGGATTTCGTATCAAGATTATTATTTTTTAAAGTTCACTTATACGGTTCAAACAAATATCAAAATCTTCAAAAAAAAAATTGTTTTTGAAAATTTTCAAAAGTATACAGTTTTATACTTTAAATATAAATTTTAAATTTACCATTCAGTTTAGAAATGTATATATTTCACATGCGTTGTTTTAATCGTGAAAAATATATCTTCAAATGGATTCATTCGGCATGTAAACATTTTTAAGTGTTTTGAGCGATAACATCGTCACTCTATAATATATAGATGAATAAGTATATAGTGAATTATCTCTTTGAAAACTTTTAAAACAATTGTTATTAATCATTGATCAATATTTATTGATTATTAATTTTTTTGCTCAAATATTTAATTCTGGTACGGGAAGTTCGAGCAATTTGCCTTAAGGCACGATTCCATGCACCACTACAATCCAAACCGTTTTTATATACCCTAAGCTGTTTCAATATAATGTAACCATGTATTATTAAAAGACAACGCTAAACTATAATAGTTGTGTGAGCACTGCTGCTTGATATCAGGCGGGAATAGAAACTGGAACCTGGTGATTGCAATACTAGAGTTCTTGCAATTTTAGGTAAAATATTGCAAAATTACAGCTGATCCTACATAATTGAAATGATACCAGTCACTTTTAAGTAGTGAAACCGATAAAACTTTTTCACATATAAATTGTATTATGAAACCCATAGAAGCTGGATAGTAACAGTTTTTTTTAATTAATATATCTTGAGATTTACTGATTATAATCATATGAAATAAAGATAAATATGTACTATCAAATCAAATACAAATAATTTCATAACTGTTGTTCATTATTTCACAATTAATCAGTTTTCTAGAAAAAATCCTTAGGTAAGCATTACGGGTAACATTTACCGGGGCAAGTAGTGACACAAAGAAGCGACGATAATACCTTAGATAAATAATTTTTATTGAGAAAATTAACATGCTAAGTAATTTTTTTCATAAAACAACATGTACTATACACTTAAAAATGTCGTGTGTCATGACATAAAAATTCTTATTATAAATTAAAGTAAATTGCAATTAATACAAATAAAAGTGTCTCGTGTAACACAATTTACATGTGCCCATAGCTTACAAACCATGCATTCCACCCAATCATCTTCACTTACCTTGTCATAATAAGATTTCGAGCCATTTGCCAGCGAAATTTAGTTTTCGATCCACTTTCAGAGGCGGAATAGAAAATTCTTCGGAATAGACACTTTTACGCAACTGAAAGCAGAAGAAAAGATTTTATTTACTAAACAGCTTATTGAAGTTAACATGTTATTTTTATTTTATTTTAAAAATATGCAGAGTTCACACTATTAATTCTTCAAGGAGAAGCTAGATGACAAATGTCTTCATCTTCATCAAAAGTATGGAAACGGATTGGATTGTCGAGAAAACGACAATCTTTTCAATACTGTTTTCAATCAGGGGTGTTGATTAACACATGAATTTTTATAAAGATCGAACGTTACTACTCAGTCAATAAAATTAATTACAGAAAAAAAGTAATTGTTAATGGGAGGTTATGTAATAATTATATTTAAGAAAGTGGTTTGTTTTTTTTTTTAATTTTTATTAAAAAAATACGTTTTATAATGGTCCATTTATTCTAACGTTGATAATATTCACCAATATTTCATCTTTAATTTTCAAGAAAAATAAAGCTTCATGTATTTTTTGTTATTTTTATATAATTACTAGCAAACCCGACGAACTCCGTATTCGTCACTTAATACTTATTACACAGTAATGAAATTATTTCGATTACAAAAATGAAGTGTTTTTAGTTGAACTTCTCTAAGTAAATGAAAGTGAATCCGCAAATTATCCGTTTCATTGAAGTGCTCGTTGGTAAACCACATTTTTTGTTTTTTGGTCTGACGTTAACACAAACAAAGCGGATGCTTTTCCAACTCGTGAACAGGCAACGTATAACACTAAGCGATTGGCCTTGTTAATTGTCATTGCGAACGCAAGGCGAACTGGAAGTTGCAATCGTTTGAAGTCAAATGGAAGACCAGTCGGAATCATTGGTATGTCACCAAATCGCCAGCAATTTTTGATTTAATGGTGAAATTCAGTGCGTGTAAAAAAATTATTCTTTGCGGCAAGAATTGCTTGTTGACTTAACCAAGCATAATTCTGATAATTCTCACTAATGTCATTACTCAAATTTTTAATTACGGTGCGTAAAGTTTCAGCAGCTTGCATTAAGGCACGATGCCATGCACAACTAATTTTCTTAGCTATAAACCTTGCGGAGCCCGACACCTTTCCAACGAATGCAAAATTGTCGAAATCGGTTCGTGCGTTCTGGAGTTATTTCGTCAGGAAGGAAAACCCGACTCATTTTTATATATATAAAAGATAACTAAATTATAAAATAATTGATACCTCTAAATTTATACTTTACTTATCTACGTTTTGTATAATTTTATAATTTATAGCCATAAAATATAAATTAGTTGAAGTTGGTTTACTAATTTGTGATAAAAATTATTAAATATTGTTTTGGCCAGTAGTAAAACAGCGCATAACTGACTCCTTAACGTTTATTGAAAAAGAAACTAACTAAATAAAAAATTGAGTACCACAATAGGGCTCCATCGGAAAAATTTGCAACGGACCCCAGAGGGTCTAGTTACGCCACTGAATAAGAACCTTGTTATAATTCTTGTATGTTTCAACTAATCTCAGATGTGTTTTTTACATTAATCAAGATAACTTTTCATATAATTTAGCAATCATTACATTAAATTTAAAATTATTCGATAATAATAACGCAAACCAAAATTTCATGATAGTATAATTTTGTATCATGTGTCAAAAATGATGAACCTGTACAGTTCTGTATATTGCGTCGGCCTGCGGGACAGTAGCCATGACAATATTATGCAGGACTGTTTAAGTCCAATCTAGACAAAAAATATTTTAATATCGTTTAAGATACTATTGAAAAGCGCCTGTTACTACTTACCCCTGGTACATAAAGCCCCTAGTTTCTCTATATAAGCTAACACATAAGGTAATATTGCGTCGTGTGTAAGAAGTGCAAAAAAACAACAACTAGTGGGGCGCAAGGCATCGTGCCTTAAGGCAAATTGCTGGAACTTTCCGTACCAAAAATTATTATTTTTTAAAAAGACTAACATTTTTAAAAAAAAAATTACTTTGAAAAAAGCAGATTTTTGAGAAACTATAAATTTGACAAAAAATTACTTTTTTGGATTTTTTTTTTTGAAAAAAGATGTTTTCTTTTTTTTGACATATTTTGGAAATTCTGAACTTTTTTTCAAAGCAATCGTACTGCTTTAACTGCATAGAGACTAACTGTCAAAGTGCGTAAGCGCCGCGTCATGAACATTGGTACGGAACCCATAAGAATGCAAACAAAATTTATACTTATTGTTAAAAGCTCTATAAAATATCTGATAATTTAATGTGCATATGTCTAATGATTTTTCACTGCCAAATGGCTTTTTTTTACTTTTTTTTAATAGATCTCCGAAACCGCTAGCCCTGCCTTCATGAAAATTTGATCAATTCTTCATTTTGTCAATACAAGTAAAATGTTTTTTGAATTATTAAAATCGGACGCTCCGTTCTCTTAAGAACTGAGTTACCATTTTTCGCACTTTTTGCCCCGTATCTTCGGAATGGCTAGACGTGCCTTCGCCAAAAACTAATAAGCACGTCTCCTTATCAATACAAGTCAAATGTTTTTTGAATTATTCAAATCGGTGTTTCCGAAATTGTCGACGAAAATTTGTGTCCGCATACACACACATACACGCACACGCACACATACACACACATACACACACACACATATTTAGAAACCTTTGAAACGTAAAGATATATATATATATATAAATTTTCATTTTCGGTTTTTTTGCGATTACTATAACTTGCCCTGCGGGAAGTTAAAAATATATTTTTTCCTAAATAAAATTATAATTTATTGCACTATGATTACACTATTGTTTGTGAACATAATTATACACATGCTTATCGAAAAATATGCTTGTAGTTATAAATGAAATAGTATTCAAAAATTTATAATCTTGACGTGTAATACCATGTCTTAGGAATTAATTGAATGTGTTTTAATAAGATGTATTGAAATTAGAATGTTAAGGAAAAGAATCGATTTGGATATTTTTTCGTACATAACTAGGCGAAAAAGTATAGATTAAGTCTTATGTCAAAATTAATGGGTCTTTAAGTGGCGGTCTGAGGGCGTGGCGTTTTGGTTTCAAAGGTAAGCCGCCGGAGGATAATTTATTACTTGTTGTGATCAACTTCGAGTGTGAACACTTTGTCATTCATCTTTTCTAAAATCACGTACAATTTTCGAATGTGATTTTTTTTTATTTGTTTGAACAGCGATCGGAACTTAGAATTCCTATGAGCTGTTGTGATAATCTTTCTTCTTTACTACGTGGTTATTAGAAAGCTACCCAACGGTTGGCCAATCTGGTTTTGATGATTTTTCTAAAAATAACTCTAGTAATTACTGATTAATTTGATGCAGTAATAAGGGGGGATTAATTTTTTTATATAAAAGCTTGAAGGCATTGTCATCTACATTTTCAAGTGAAAGCCATTGTGGCTACTGTTATAATTAAATTTGATATTCAATATTATAATAACAGAACCTAGTTTAAAATATATTTGAAAACTATTAAAATTCGATAAATAATCGTTGTATCTTCTATCATGCTAATATTGATATAAAATAACGTCTATCAAATTAAATTAATTTTTTTACAAAATCGTAAAATATACGTCATATAATCAAAATTTATACTAACTGTATAATTCGCATTTTAACATAGTTTTCATTAAAACTACAGATACTTACATTTTTATAATATTAATAGATTTTTCTGGGTGAGTTTTAGAAGAATAAAACCACACCGCACATAAATTCAAAAACAAATACAGACTCATTTCCGTAAATCCATTTTAAATTAATTTCCAAATAATGATATCAATATGTTTCGAAGTGAGAAATTTCTCACTGAAAAAGCAGCAATCAGTGTATCTTTAAAATTTATGTAAATCATATGAAGGCAATGAAATTATTTTCGGTGCCTCGTTGTCTCTGTCGGTTTCAACTACTGAATGACGCTTTCTTTGAAACACGAAACTTATTTTATCACCAAAAGTGAAAGCCTATTTCCTATTCCTGTTGAAGCCACACGTGATTTTGTAGATTTTCGAAGATTTATTTGTTTAGCGGTATGTTAGATAGAAAATGTGAAATCCGGGAGCGTCGCGTGAAGTCGTTTTATAGACACAGGGTATATCATTAGCGGTTAAGGGCAAATGCTAAAAAGAACAGCAAGTAAAGTGGTAATTTGTATGGGCCTGTTTATTTTGAATTTTTTGAAAATTTCATTTTTTTTTCAAAGCAATCGAGCTGCGTAGGTGTTTCAGAGATGAAATATCGAAGCGCCCATTATAAATCTCGGTACGGAACCCATAACAATGTAAACAATTTCTGTATTTTTATTAAAATCTCTATAAAACATTTGATAATTTGATACACATATGTCTAAAGTTTAATGTTAATGATATGGTAAATAATAGTAATCGCAAAAAAACGAAAATGAATTTTTTTATGTATCTTTACGTTTCAAAAGTCTCTGAATATTTTATCAACCTTAGAAAATTGTATGTATGTGTGTGTCTTTGGATACAAACTTTCGTCAACGATTGACTGAACACGGATCAACCGATTTGAATAATTAAAAAAACATTTGATTTGTATTGATGGGGAGATGTGCTGATTAATTTTTACCAAAGGCAGGTCCACCCGTTATTAAAATATGGGACAAAAAGTGCCAAAACGGGTAATTCGGTTTTTGAGATAACTAAGCATCCAAACTCAATTACCATTTTTGGATCTTTTAGCCCCGTATCATCAAAACGGTTGGACCTGCTCTATCCAAAAACTATTCAGCACGTCTCTCCATCGATAAGAATCGAATGTTTTTTGAATCATTCAAATCAGTTGATCCGGGTTCTCGAAATCGTCGACGAAAAATTGTATCCGCACATACATATACACATTCACATATATGCATACATTACATACATCAATTTTTTGCAAGGTATGTCAAAATGTTCAGGAGGTTTTGAAACGTGAAGATATATAAAAAATTTTTTCAATTCCGTTACGATTACTATAACTTACCCTAAAGGAAGTTAAAAAAGATGCTTTAACAAGAGTGGTATTAGATTTGACATTATAATTATATAAAAAATACGGTAGGGTGGAGCACAAAGGTCTAATTTAACTTTCAGTAACCAAAACAGTTAACTACAGTAAATGAGCAACGTCAAAACAAATAACACATAATTATAGCTACATCATGTAACCAAGACGAAATACAATTTTTTCATCACAATTTATACAATTACAAAGATTATACAGTATATAAACTTGATCTGGTATTTCGTCAGATATACTAGATTATTAGTAGTATATAGTATAGTTGCAATAACTAATAATTTAATTTATTTTTTATTAAATTCTTTTTGTGAACTTAATTTACTCTTACATTTGCTATTTTCATAAGATTTACATATTTGCAAGTGTAAATATTTAGTTAGTGCTTTTCACCCCACTCCCAATGTGTACTTTTATAAACGTTATATAAAAACTGTTAAATTTGAATAACAACACATGTTATAAATCAGTTTAATAACACATACATTAAGTTAGTCAGTTAAATAACATAAAAAACATTCAGGTATCACGAACTAAATAAAAAAGCTTAAAACCTAAAAAACTTGCAACTAAAAGAAAAAAATTGTGATGAATATTGATACATTTTTGTTCATCTCCTGATAGCGAAATCGTAAGAATTAAGGTGATGGCCGATTGCATATCTTTCGTCTTTTGCTTCAAAATCGTATCGGTAAAATATTATACACTCCGCATATTTTTGAGATAATCTTTTTATCCCTTTAAGCTCCACTCTACTACAAATATAAATTGAGTAAGAACATTTTTTTATTATTTATTTGGAAATAAACATAATTTATATATAAAATATAATTGAATAGTTTCTTCTTTAAGATGCATACGTTTTGAATGCATATCTCGTCCATCATAGGTAAATCATTGAATAGTCACAATCAAATAAAAACACTCATGTTTCGATTAAAATCCTTTTTTCACAAGCACTAACAGCGATCCTTCCGGATCGTTATAGGAAAATATACTTATTAATTTTTCGGCGATCGAATTTCGCGGTCTTTGCCTATTTAAATTGATTACGTTATAGTAACACAATACGATAGGAGGGTGTTAGAATCCGCCGAGTAATCATCGTTCGGCACGTGACTCTCGATAAGCAGGCACGTGTCTCGGGCGAGGCGGCCTCTCTGTGCCATTGTACGAAACCGCCGCGGGCTAATTGTAACCGATATAGTTGCGACAAAATTTGCGATGCGGTGACATTTTATCATTTTATCATTATAATTCGACGATTCGAAAAAATCGGATGATGGATGGATGGTGAACTCGGTGCTGTACTTATTTACGTTCCGAAAATGATATTGCTTAACAAAAGAGCTGCGAGTGTTGCGATAGGATAGAGCGGGGCTAGTTGAGCATAGGGGCAAGTTGAGCAATCGAAATATCTCGAAAACTATTCACCGTTCGTTAAGGCATTATATGGCGGTAAGATAGAGGTTTGGAAGAAATAAACATCCCGCGATCGCTAGTGGCCGCTGGACAAATGAGTGAGGCTCACGGGCGTTTTGTTTATTTTGAGACCACAAAGTAAAAAAGTAATTCATCACGAGTTTTCGTCTGGTTTAGTCAAATGTTATTTATTTTTAATCAGGTAAATGTTATTCTTTCATATAATTATAGTACTTTTAATATGTACAGAGATTCTGGGTATAATTCTCACGGTTTTTTCATAAACTCACTTTTATTTTGAAATTCCGAGCTGAGGTTAGTTGAGCATAGTTGCTAAACTTGTTCTGTCACTGAGCCAATTACAATTAACTTCCAGAAATTAATTATTATTTTTAAGATTTAAGCTAAGTCTATGAGTAATAGTATAAAGAAATAATAATTTCAAACAAAAATACTGAATATAATGGTAAAATAATTCCTAAAATACGATATTGTTTTGTTGATTCTACTTTTCGTTAATTATTCAAAGCAAATTACTATAAGTTTTGTTTTCTCTGCCAATAAAGACTATAAATACAGAGCTGGTTATTAAAAACGTATTTTATTTCATCACTAATCAACATTGAACCTACGATTTCATTATACTTTCTTAGTGCTCAACTTGCCCCACATGTGGGGTACATTGAGCATACTTGACTTTTTGCATTTAAACAGCTGTAGCTTTTAAATTTTACTTATAACCAAAAAATAGTATTAACACTTTTATTAAGCGATAAACAACAAATCCATTAGGCCGTATAGCAATTTATTGAGACTTTTCATTGAGGAGCTACAACCGTTTAAGTAAAAATTTGATCAACTAGCCCCGCCCTACCCTACGTTTCTAAAATTAAGATTAGCTTACTGGTGGTATATAATTATATACATAGGGTAATGATGAAATAATTCAATGTGCGCAGAGTAAAATTCTGAGATTCGCCCAAATCGCCTAAAGCGAGGCTTAATGGTCCGCGGTAAAAATTTCCAGCATCAGTATCACAAATACAAGTAAATTTAGGAATTTTTCACACCAATATTTGCAAGTAGAGGTCAAAAGATGTAACATCAGCCATAGCCGTAAATCAAAGCTATCACGTGATAAACGGCCTTATTAGAAAATTACTAACAAAAGTATTTTCTGTCATTGTTAGTTTCTTTGGTTGTGAGCACTGTTGTTTAGTTTACGAGACCGTAATATAATTGTATACATAGGGTAATGATGAAATAATTCAATGTGTGCAAAGTAAAATTCTGAAATTCGGCCAAATCTTGTAGAGCGAGCCTCAATGGTCCACAGGTAAAAATTTCCACCATCATTATCTCAAATACAAGTAAATTTAGGAATTTTTCACACCAATATTTGCAAATAGAGGGCAAAAGATGTAAAATCAGCCATAGCCGTAAATCAAAGCTATCACGTGATAAACGGCCTTATTAGAAAATTACTAACAAAAGTATTTTCTGTCATTGTTAGTTTCTTTGGTTGTGAGCACTGTTGTTTAGTTTACGAGACCGCAATATAATTGTATACATAGGGTAATGATGAAATAATTCAATGTGTGCGGAGTAAAATTCTGAGATTCGGCCAAATCTTGTAGAGCGAGCCTTAATGGTCCGCGGGTAAAAATTTCCAGCATCAGTATCTCAAATACAAGTAAATTTAGGAATTTTTTACACCAATATTTGCAAGTAGAGGGCAATAGATGTAAAATCAACCATAGCCGTAAATCAAAGCTATCACGTGATAGATGGCCTTATTAGAAAATTACTAACAAAAGTATTTTCTGACATTGTTAGTTTCTTTGGTTGTGAGCACGGTTGTTTAGTTTACGAGACCGTAATATAATTTTTAAGAATACAAGTAAAATGTTCCTATATCTTTGGAACGGTTAGACGTGCCTTCGCCAAAAACTAATCAGCACGTCTCCTTGTCAATACGAATCGAATGTTTTTTGAATTATTCAATTCGCTTCATCCGTGTTCCCGAAATCGTCGACGAAAATTTGTATCCGCACACACACATACACGTACACATACAGCCATTTTTTCTAAGGTATGCCAAAATGTTCAGAAGGTTTTGAAACGTAAAGATAAATAAAAAATTTCATTTTCGATTTTTTTGCGATTACTATAACTTGTCCTTCGGGAAGTTAAAAATTATATTAAGGTCTCGCAAACTAAATAACAGTACTCACAGCCACACAAACTAATCAGCAGTACTCACAAAAACGAAACGCGAAAAAATACTTTTGTTATGGACTTTCAAACATCGCAGTTTATCTTTCGATAGTGACGTCGTAAGAATTAAAGTGATGGCTGTTTATGCATATAAATATATATTTTGCTTTTACTTTCATATATTGTTGGTAAAAAAATTCTAACTTTACTCGTTTGTAAGATATCGCTTTATTGGTACGTAATGCTGCTACCATATTATATTTTATGTACAATATTATTTCTATAAATGTCCTGTTAGTGTGATAATTTTGTTTATATTATATTGAAATTAAGCGGATAAATGACTTTTACATAACGATACTTGAAAATTGTCTGCTAATTTGTTATAATATATATATATATATATATATATATATATATATATATATCAGTAAAATCAATATTGATAAATGCGCTTTAAATATTATAGCGCAACGTATTATAAACTTATAAAAAACAATTTTAATGAATGAACAAATAACAATAATTCAATTCGAAAAATGTTGACGCAATCTTGACACGATTGCCATATTTTTTTAATGTCTCGTATGTTAACAATGTTTATTTTATACATGCTATGCTTAAACAACAATAGCAAAGCATTCCATTCAAATATGTTTTTTGCACAAATTAACAATTTGTTTTGTTTATTGATTAAAATTAAAAACAAACTATAAATCAAACAAATATAATCATTTAGATCAAATAGAAGATTAAAAGCGTTATATATAGCTGATTTAAATTGTAAATGCAATTAGTTTATTATAGAATCAAGCATACTAAACACAGTCACTCAAAAAATGTTCAAATTAATCTTATTTTTAGTTTATGTATCGATCATAGCATCACATGGAAATAAGGCAATAATATGTTAATAATAAGCATTTGGCAAAAAAAAGATGTTGTTTTAATATTATTTGCTTACAGGTTCCTGTAAAAATATATTATTCATCTCAAGATGTGAAGAGTCAACGATTTATAACGGAACAAATAAAACCAAATTGGCAAGTGCTGTCACCGTATATTGAAATTCAATATATACCATTTGGAAATACAAAGGTAAATATTTGAAATAATATTATTTTATAGACCATTCTATATTCAACTACATTTGTTGAATTTGCATTTAAATTGCTGGCAAAATCAGCATGAATTAGGCAATGAATTTACTAGTGGTGCATGGCATTGTGCATTAAGGCATATTGCTGGAACGTAATTTAATTTTTTTTATTATTATATATAAGAAAGGATGTGTCCGTGTGTCTATGTCCTATGCATTTACAAACCATATATCCAATCGCCGTGAAAATTTGGGAAACTGTTAGGCTTGGCCACCCCTATTTTTTATTTTTTTGGGTCAATTTTTATTTTTTTATAATGCGTATATAAAAACACATATAACCCTAAAGTTTCCCCTTCTTATCACAAACCCATATTTTTTAAGATTTATTTTAGTAATTACATTATTATTCATCTCGATTTCTGTAATAATTATTGGCTGAATTTTGATTGAAATTTTGTGAGCTTATAAAAAAGCTCAAAATTACATAAAAAGGTATGTGCGCTGATTCGGTACAGGTTTTCATCCACGATTTCGGACGCACGGATTAACCAATTTGAATGATCAAAAAACATTCGACTCCTATGGATGGGGTGACGTGCTGGTTAGTTTTTGGCAAAGACAGGTCCAGCCGTTTCGAAGATACGGAGCAACAAATGATAGTTTCTGAGGGAAGGAATTGACCGATTTGAATGACTCAAGAAACATTCGATTTGTATTGATGGGGAAACGTGCTGATTAGTTTTTGCTTCGGGTTTATAGATGAAAAAGTCGAAATTGGTCGAGTTCAAATCCCATTAGCGTATAATTTTTGAATACTTTTTTCAAATTTATATTTGTTAACTTAGTGTATATATGTATAGCAAACAACAATTGATATACAATAAGTCCGCTTAATTTGATATATATATATATATATATATATACTAGCTGACCCGGCAAACGTTGTTTTGCTAAATAAGGTATATTCTAAACCATTTCTAGAGAATCAAAAATATTAATACTTTAAGTGCATAAGGATGTGTTGTTTGAATGCTGTATACAATTAGGTATTATAAAAACAATAAACCCCATTAGTTTGTCTATATTTTGTCAATACAATCAAACTGCAAGTTTTATACACTTTCTATAGAAAACATCGTATAATCCAATCCAAGTCTTTTTTGGTCTTTCGGCTTATTAATTACGTTTCAAGTTTTTCAGATTCTTTTTGGATTCTGGATTTTGTGTATAATTGTAAATAATACTACTGAGCTTATACAAAATTTTCAAATTTTTGCGAGGAGAGATAAAAAATGAATTAAGTATTTCTTCTTTGACCTGCTTTTTGAAAAGTTTCAAGTTACATTTGGTGAATTAAAGTAAATTTAATAAAAAGTATATATGTAGAGCAGGGCGAGGCACAAAGGTCCAATTTGACTTTGAGCAAATATAAACTATATTGTGAAAACCATAACAATTATATCACAACAAATAAGACATATCAAACGAACAATTACCTGACTACGTTCAGTAAACTGACTTCTACTTCATCATTGTAGAAATGTGCTTTTTTGATGTCTTCCAAAAATTTGTTATCTAGACCTTTTTATCCGATATGCGGGGTAACTTGTAACGGGCAGGTGGCAAAAGATTTAAAGCCTTATTATAATTTTAAAGGTATTTTACAAAATAATTACATTTTTAACTAATGCTAAAACTACCAACGGAAGAAAATACTTTTATTATGGATTTTCAAAGATTACCGTTTATCTCCCCCATTTCAAAGATTATCGTTTTCAAATCAAGTTTGTAGCTGGCTATACATATTTTTTCGTCTACTTTCAAATATTGTTGTTAAACAACGCTTAACTTTACTGATTTTTGGCACATCGATGATGGACCTTTTTAATCCCGGACCTTCATATATTAATATCTATTCTGCGATAAATTCTGGGAAATTAAAATTGGAAAAATGTTATTCGACAAAATGTCCATTTGATCGATACCAAATTTAGGTTCTGAATTTAAATAAGATAAATAAAAAATAATATAACCTAGAAAATGTTTTATAAATACCAATGAGTATATAATTATACAAATGAGATCTTTCAGAGCACCGTGTTTGAGAAAAATATGCCAAAAAATGCATTTTCATATTAACATATCAAAAAAGTTTATATTTTGAGTCTCTAGTAACACTTGCAACCCGTTTACTAACGTTTTTGTATATAAATAAAACTACAAACAAAACTACTTACTACAAATTTATCATAATTAAATAATATTCGCGTAAAACGTCCTATTAAACGTAATTGAACATCATCTGTCAAAAGCGTTTGACATTTTACGAAATTGCCACCGTCCATTGTTTTATTTACATTACGCTTCAACAAAAATTTTCAAATTAAAAATGTAAAGTTTCTACGCGGATTTGAAATAATTTCTCACCTTTTGGACTTTCTCTGGATTGGCACGAATTTTTCAAGACTAAGACTGGCCAAATCGATTCAGCCGTTTTCGAGTTTTATTCGGACATTTGAAAGAGAGCTCCATTTTTATATATAAGATATATATATATATATATATCATTTAAACATATATAAACAACAAAGTCCAATTTAATAAGATTTTACATATTTTTACAAAAGGAACGAATAATAAAAGTTCTAGCTTTTATAATATATATTCATTAATCAATTTTTTTTCAATTTTTATTCTTCAAAAGTTTAATTACAATATGGGAAGTTTCAGCAGTTTACCTTAGGGGAGGATTGCCATGCACCATTAGTTTATAATATTATTATTGATATTATATTAATAATAATTCTATATTCTTCATCATCAGAAAGGCAAAACTGGACGGAGATACCAGTGCGAGAAAGGACCAGATGAATGCAGATTCAACAGAATACAATTATGTACATTGGAGTCACTCACGGGTGACAATGAAAAACAGACGCAATTCGTTTCTTGTATAATGGATCCTACTAATACTAATTGGGAAGAGGTAAGTGGAACCATAATTGTAATTGAATATTTGAAAATATGTTTCAAAATTACTGCTGTAATCTACAAAAAGACTTAATAGATCATTTAAGTATACCTATACTCCATTGTCTCTAAAACGACGGAAACGACAGATATTATATAAGATTTTAAATATCATGCAAAAGAATTACTAGATCGGAGAATTTATCGTTCTTTTTTTCTGAGTTTTTTTATTTTTTTTGAGATTTGATCTACAATTTGGACTTTAGATTGGTGTTCAGCGGTAAAAACTACATTGAAAAACATACCCAATACAAACAACTCTTTTTTGTGGACCGTTTCTGTAAATCGTTCAGTTTATTGATAACATAGATCAGATAGTACAGAGCTCATATGAAACTAGTGGTGCTTGGCATCGTGCCTTAAGGCAAATTGCCTGAAACTTCCCGCACCGTATTAACTTTTGATTAATTGCGGAAACTTCCATTATTAGCATTTTGTTGATAAAATATAAGAGCTTATGAATTGTACGACGGCGTTTATATATGTTTACGTAAAAAATGAATGATTAAAACTCAATCAATCGTATTTAAAATGAAGGACATTGTCTAATATTTATAAGAATGATATGAACTTAATTGCAAAGTTAAAATTATTTATTTGAAGTATACAAGTGAGCTTTAGAACATTAGCTAAAATCAAAATTTTTTTTTCTATATTTAAATTTTAAAATAAAATAAATAAAATATTCCAAAAACAATAGTTTCCTCAACACAAGCAAAAAGTTTTTTGAATCATTCAAATCGGATGCTTAGTTCTCTCAAAAACTGCCATATTTTGCACATTTAGCACCGTTTCTCCGAAACGGCTGAACCTTCTTTTGCAAAAAACTATTCATCAGTTCTCCTCATCATCCAGAAAATACAAATCGAGTTTTTAAGAGAACGGAGTATCCGATTTGAATGATATAGAAAACATTCAATTTGTAATGATTGGGAAAACAGTTGATTAGTTTTTGGCAAAGGCAGGTCTAGCCATTTTGAAAATACAGAACTACATGTGCAAAAAATGGCAGTTTTTGAGAGAACTAAGCGTCCGATTTGAATGATTCAAAAAAAATCCGCTTGTTTTAACAAAATAATTGCTTTTGCAAAAATATTTTTTGTTTCAATTTTTTTTCCAAAAAGTTTTTTTTTTCAAAAACATTTTTTTCTGTATATCGAATATAGTTCAGATTTTAATTTTAATTCTGACTAAAGTTCTAATATACTATATTATTTATTAGATAGATAGATATACTATACTATATTTTATACAAATAATCTCAACTTTGCAATTCAGTTTATATAATTCTTATAAATATTAGACAATGTTACAGTATTTATTTATAATAATCATTTTGAAAACACTTACTATTCCTCGAACATTCCAGCAATTTGCCTTAAGATACGATGCCATACACCACTAGTTAATTATAGAATCATATTCTTTTAAAAATAATTTTTTGCAGTTTTTATATGTCTAATTGTATAAATTCACGAAAAATATTTTAGATATAATTGGGTTTAGTTGAACTAATTATAAGAATGTATAAGCAAGTATTTACGATGTGTTTTTTAGTTTTGTTACTGAACTTGTTAAATAGAATCTAAAAGCATTTTTTCAAGTTGATTTTTTAAGTTTTTATGAAAATTGTAGATATGACGCAAAAATGAGAAATGAAATAACGTGTATCTTATTGACGATTAACACATTTTATTTAACGATTGATTTCAGTGCATTCGCAAGGTTCATGTATCAATTAGTGATGTACGAATATGTGTAAATTCAATTCATGCAAGGATATTGATGAAAGAGGCTGAATTGGAGACTGAAGCTGTCGATACTTCAGATCTACCAGTTATTGTGTTTAACCAGGTAGGTAATCAACATAAGAACATATTATATATATTATAATTTGTATTCCATCGCAATAAAGGGTAGAGCGAGACTTAAAGGTCCGCGGGTAGAAAGTTCACTACCGTTATCTCAGAAACAAGTAAAGTTAGGATTTTTTTTTAATAACAATATTTGAAAGTAGAGGGAAAAAGATATGTAATCAGCCATCAGCTTAATTATTTCAACCTCGCTATCAGGAGATAACCGGCAATATTTGGAAATCCATAACAAAAGCATTTTTTTTGGTTGTTAGTACCCATAATATTTATATTTTGCATAGGTTGAATAATGTAGCTGTTATTTCGCAAAATACCTTCAAAATTAAAAATAAGACTATGGATCTGTTTGCTTCCTGGCTGTTCCATAGGCGATAAAATGGAACATATGACAAATTTTAGAAAAATAGAAAAAAAATCTTATAATTAAGAATTAACTGGGAATTTTATTGAACATAGTTCGATAGTTGTTTGTTAGGTACGTGTTATGTGTTGTAATGTAGTTCATTTGATTTACACAGTATAATTATTTAATGTCATATTAATCCTTTGTGCCCCGCCCTACCCTATGCATTTGTATATTTTGATTACTTATAAAAATTAAAAAAGTATATAATGATAATTTAAATATTTGATATATTATTGCAATATATTATATATCGTATAAAATTCAAATTTATACATTATAAATATTGTAGTAACGTCTCTGTAAGTGAAAAAATGCGCCTGAGTTATACTGACGATCGTTATTTCATATTATAAACCAAACGATTTTCATAATGTATATCATTTTTCCAATGTAATTTAGGGTTTCTTAATGAAAAATACTATTACAAAAATCAATCAATAGAACACAGTTCACACTTCCAGGACGGTTGTGACAGGCATAAAAATAGGTTAAAAATAGTCCGTATAAACACCAAAATGATTTATAACTGCTTTTATTATAAGAAATATGTAACACCGCAACATAATCACTTGAACAAAGCTTATGAATATAATATAACAATATAAAACAAAATATTTTTTTAAATAACAAATCTTTGTGAAATTTTTTTTTTTCTTGTATTGAATTTGCGTTTGCCTTTCACTTTCGAATTTTGTCTTAGTTTAGTTACATTTTTCTAATATGTTTAATCTTCACCCGAAAAGGACAAGACCCACAACTACATATCACAACCGTAACCGACGCACACTTTTGAAAACAAATCATTCTTATAGCTCATCATGAGCTAAATTACATACGCAAACACTAATTGCTGAAAAATTAACTACTTATGATCTTCTCACAGCAAAATAACGAACAAAGTGATCTATCTGTATGAAAGTAATAGTTATTTTTAAAAGAGGTTGCACAAACTTTTTTTTGATTCATTAAAAGCAATGCAGTCTAATAAATAAATAAATAGATCATGCTAATGTAGAGCGCTGACTCAATGGAAACTTGTTCGAGCAAACATTCTTTATCTTTCTCCCTTTGAACCCTATCTTAAGATCAGTTTAATTTAGCTATTATGACGACTGTCACTATGGTACCCTAGACCAGTCTCTCCTATTAAAACTAAACATAGCATTTTTGCATTGAAACTTCTATTTTCAGGAATATGATCAGGTAATACACATGACCGCATCGAACAACTTCAAGCATGCTGTTTGCACAATTTTGCGCAAAAATCTCCCGAAGATATGCAAATACAATATATCGACACATACTTACATGTAAAAATGTATGCTTTACCTTTTGATGGCATAGTAGGTTTATTTTAGTTGTAAAAAATATGTATATAAAAATTTTAAGTTTACTTATACAAGATATGTAACAACAACCAATACCCCTATCTTTTTGACATTTTTAATGCTCGATATAGAATACTTAAATATGTTATGTAAATGTATGTAATCTAAACTTATTAGATATATTAAGTATCATTAATTTTGATGTTGAAATATATATATAGATAAATATTGAAAGGCATAACATTTATGTGCTAGTACCAGAATAATGCATTATGTTTAATTCATAATTCGTTTACTATATATATATATATATATATATATATATATATATATATATGAGTAAGTTCTTCAAGGGCAGTTTCTTTATATATATATATATATATATATATATATATATATATATATAATAGTAAAAAAGATTTCATTCTCAACAAGAAGCATGCATAGAATCATTTCTCTGATTTCTGTTGAGGTGTAACTGGTTAAATAATAATCAATTAGTATAAATAAGTAATTAAATAAAATATAAAAAATCATATCTCAAATGCAAGTATCATTTATTACATACTCATTATTTGATATCAATAGCAGAAAATTTTAAGTTAAAAAATAATTAAATTTATACTTCTAGGATAAGTTCTATGTAAAATATTTAGAAATAACCAAAAAAATTTATTCATTCAAAAGTGTTACAATATAATACATAACAAAGATACTTAAGATTTTATTTAGCTATATCAAAAAATTGTGAGACCAGTAGGTAGCCGAAAATAGCAATAAGCGTTTGAGGGTGAAAGACTGTAATCATGAATATAATACAAATGAAAAATATTGATTAAAAAAGGTAGTTTTATCCAAATAAAAATGATTTTAAAAATATATCTTTTCTAATAGTCATATCAGATTGCCGAAAAAATAAGCGAACTTGTAACAAAATTTTAATTAATCATCTACCATGTTAGATATAATTATTCAAATCATAATTATTCATCAAAATTAATCAAAGTCATAATTATTCTAACATTTTTAAAATTATTTAGATTTATTCAAATCTTAATGTAAAGTTGTACTAGTTCGCCAAATTGAAACTCGGAATCGCTTGTAGAACAATTCACGAGTATCACTAATGAAAAAAATGAATGAATATTTTTTTAATTAACGAATATATCGAACATATAAATTATTTATATAACTTATGTCTAATGATTCAATCACAGTGATTTCCAAATATAATTGTTGAAAAAATGTTTTCTCTGCCCTTTTCGTAAGATCGCAGTCATTCACCGAACTGAGTATGGTGACAATTTATGAAGATAAAACAATGAATATAAACAAAGATATTGGACCTATAAACTCGGTAATAAGATTCAATTAAAGACAAAGATCAATAATTGTTTTCAAATGAAGACATATGACTTTTGAAAAATAATTTTTCTTGTTCTTTTCTCTTAACAGTTCCTTTCTTGATCACGTTATAGAAATTGCAAAAAGTTCGTGAAATTATCAAATGCAGAAAATAAATAAAATAAAAATGAAGATATCAAACAAATTAACTGGTGAACAAATTATTATTGGTAATTAATAGTCTAATACGATAATTGTTTTCAAACCAATGTAACCTACTAATCAAAATTTATCTTTTCATACTATTTCACTGTTTCAAAATATCAAATTTCGTAAATTTATCAAATAACAAAAATAAAATGAAATAAATTCAAACGGTTGTCTCCATGTAGATAAGTACACTAAGTACTCGCCCTCTCACAATCACAAAGAAATTCAAAGAGATTGCCATATAAACTAGAATCATAAAGTTGATAAATATCCAAATAAAATGATTTAACAAACTTAATACAATAGTCTATAATGTATGATGTATTAGTTCATATTTCACCAAACTAAGTGGGGTAGAGCGGGACACTTGAATTATGCTCTAGGGATTTCCAGTTGATTCTTAATTATAGAAATTTGTGTTTTTTTACTGCTCTTCTAAAAATTTGTTATATTTTCCTTTTACCCCATAGGATAGGTAAGAAGAGATAGCCAAAGAGCAACAGATCCAATGTCTTAATTTAAAATTTGGAGAAATTTTACGAAACAATAGCTACATCATTCAACCAATGCAAAATATAAATTTTATAGGTACATATTTTGCAAAGATAACACTGTATATAACCTTGATCTGGTATTTAGTCACAAATATTCATCATCAGAGTTAAAATAACCACATACTTGTGAAATGGCTATTTTCAAACTTACTTTACTTTTTTACTATTTTTTATTGTTTACATCTTGCCAGGAAAAAGATTTTGTTGGTCCTTTTTACCCCACCCACAAACAAGCTTTTATAAAAACATAAAACAACTGTTGAATATATCTACAAATATCAAGACATCTTATGAAACAATTAAATGACGTAAACCTAAAAATTATCTCAAATCTCGAAAACTAAACAACAGTGCTCAAAACCAAAAAACACACTAAAAATTAAAATACTTTTGTTATGGGTTTTCGAACATTGCTGTTTATCTCCTTATAGCAAAGTCATAACAATTAAGGGAATGGCTAGTTATACGCATTTTGCCATCTACTTTCAAATATTGTTGTTGAAATATTTCTAACTTCATTGTTTTTGAGATATCGGAGGAAGACCTTTTTAAACGCGCATAGTATGTGTACGTCTACGTATGCTCGCATATTTATGTGAGGTACACTTGCGCTTTTTGTGGCGTTCATAATTGTATAAGCATATTGTTTTTGCAATAACAAAACAAAAATGAGATGTACATTACACAAATGCAAACTATTGAAGCCACTATGAACCCTTTTTGGTCGTATGTCTGCCCTCAGCCACCACGGCAAGTTAGTATTCGATTCGTGTACTAGATGCATTCATACAGCCTAAAGTGATTATGAAAATTATATTTTATTCAAAAATAACACTAGGTATGTGTATTGAAATATAAAATATCAAAGGTTCACAGAACAATTTTTAACTTCCAGTAGGTTCAAAAAATATTCGATTCCTATTGATAGGGAGATGAGCTGATTAGTTTTTGGCAAAGGCAGGTCCAGCAGTTACGGAGATAAAGAGCAAAGAGTGCAGAAAATAGAAATCGACTTTTTAAAAGAACGGAGCATTCGATTTGAATGATCTAAAAAGCATATAATTAGTAATGATTGGGAGAAGTGTTTATTAGTTTTTGGCAAAGGTAGGCGCAGCCATTTCGAAGATACAGATCTAAATGTATAGAAAATGGCAGTTTTTGTGAGAACTAAGCGTCCGATTCAAATGATTCAAAGAATTTTCCGCTTGTCTTAACAAAATAATTGATTTTGGAAAAAAAAATTTGTTTCAACTTTTTTTTTCAAAAAAAAAATTTTGTGTATATCGAAAATAATTCAGATTTTATTTTTAATTCTGACTAAAGTTCTAATATACTTTAAACAAATAATTTCAACATTACAATTCAGTTTATATAATTCTTATAAATATTAGACAATGTTACAATATTAATAATAAACTATTTTAAACATTTAGTATTCCTCGAGCATTTCGTTACGGTACGGAAAGTTCCAGCAATTTGCCTAAGGCACGATGCCATACACCCCACTAGTTACTTTTTGTTTACACACCATAAATTTGCGTGTTCTGCTCTACGGAACGACAGAAAATAATTCCTAGTACTACGATACCCATCTTCAAATTTAATTCGACTGAAAATGGTTAAATAAGAAACTAATTACCTAATCGCTTCCAATAGATTTTGTAGTTTATATTAAAATACCAAAAAAGGGTATATTAATAATCGTTAAATTTCGATTAACCATATGATTATTAAAAAATTCTCGTCAATTTCCCGCCTTCCAAATTAGAAACTAGTTCGCCGTATCGAATGTGACGAAACTTCGCCAAACCGCACTGATTATCGTCTTCCGTATCGCATACGGTACAATTGGCCCGCCACAATGGAAAAGTTGCGAAGTGGCGAGAGATCATTTGATCATTTGATCATTTGATCATTTGATCTCTCGCTACAACGGTTCTTCCCGTGCAGGTGACATCATTGTTGGACGCTTCTGATGTGAAACGATGGGTGTGCGATCGCAAATGAACGTCGCGTCGGGAATCGAGAAAAGGGGATCAGAAATCCATTCCGCCGAAGTGAGCAATATTTTAACTACCTTCATGATAGCACAGGTGGCTATGCTCTATCGGGGGAACAATTGGACCAAAGATAATCGCGCGGAGAATCATCCCGACGACGGGGCACGTGTTACGAACGACACGCTGCATACACGATACACGTGCCGATTATATGATATGGATAAATATTATGCAATCTAATATGTTAAACAACGAAATATGTTTTATTAACTTCCCGAAGGAGAAGTTTATGTTTTCATAAAAAAAATCCGATTCGATAATTTTATGTTTTCTCGACGTTTCAGCCATTCTGAATCGAATGAGACCAAATTTGGAAAAAGTATCTGTGTGTGTGTGTGTATGTGAACAGATTTTTTGCCGTAAATCGACGTTTTCTCAAAAACGTCTGAACCGATTTCAGAAATTTAGAAGCCATATGATGTATTTCGATGAGGACTATCGTTTGTCAGTTATGTGCGACGATCTGCCTAGCCGTTTCTTTGTAATTTGAAAAAAAGTGTTAAACTTTTAGTCCATATTTAAGCTCATCCTACCGAAACGATTTTAAAAAATCAAAAACTGTTCGAAAGATATTAGTTGGGAATGGTATTGATTAGTTTTAGGTGAAAATCTACCGACCCGTTTCCTTGTAATTAACTGTTGAAAAAAAATTTAAGCCGATTTTTATAATATTTTTTTTAGCGATATATATCATAGTCTTATAAAACTTACTGTAATATTACGGCCTTACGACAAGTAGTTTAATTTTAAAAATTCATCAAGGTTTGAGAAAATGAGTAGTTTTTTTGACGTTTGTTAAAATTAAAATTAGACGATTTACTTGGTATAACAATATAGTACTTGCTCTTAATAAACATACTAAACCATTAAAATCCTACGGAAACTGGTTCAAATATAATAATTGTTGATTTTTGAAAAGTTGCTTTTTGAAAATACTCCGTGTTAACGTGTTCGTTCGTTTTCAATTATGTGTAAAAAATCCACTCATAAATTAATTTATTTTTTATTGATTAAGTCGATTATTTACGCATGTCGGGAAGTTCATGTAACTTGCCTCAAAGCTAAATACCAATACCAACTAGTTTTTCATTTCATTTTAATTTTCTAACTTCCCGTGGTGTAGGTGATTGTAATCATCCAAAAATCTAAAGTGAAAATTTTTGCATATCACGTTTCAGAGGTTTCTGATCATTTTGGCATACCTCGGAAAAAATAGATGTGTGTGTGTGTATGTTTGTATGTGTGGATACAATTTTTCGTCGACGTTTTCGGAAGTATCGCTCAACTGATTTGAATAATTCAAAAAGCAATCGATTTCTATTGATAGAGAGACGTATTGATTAGTTTTTCGAAAAGGCAGAATCAGCCATCGTGGATAAAAGGCAAAACTGTATTTGAGTTTTTGAGAGAACGGAGCATCCGATTCGAATCACAGAGAATTTTATGTGTATTGACGAAACAAAGAACTGATTGAATTTTTAGGAAAGCAGGTCCAGCGGTTTCAAGGATGAAATAAAAAAGTAAAAACTACAGACGAAATATCAAAGCGCGCAAGCGCCGCGTCGCCGTGTAACGAATAAACATTGGTACGGAACCCTTAGGAATGTAAACAAAATTCATACTTATTGTTAAAATCTCTATAAAATATCTGATAATTTGGTGTGCATATCTTGTGATCATTTTTGACCGTCATATGGCATTTTTAACTTCTCGTAGGGCAAGTTATAGTAATCGCAAAAAAATCGAAAATGAAAATTTTTCTTCACGTTTCAAAACCTTCTGAACAATTTTTTAACTTCCCGTAGGGCAAGTTATAGTAATCGCAAAAAAATCGAAAATGAAAATTTTTATATATCTTTACGTTTCAGAGGTTTCTGAACATTTTGGCATACCTTAGAAAAAATGGATGTATGTGTGTGTGTGTGTGTGTGTGTGTGTGTATGTGTGTGTGTATGTATGTATGTATGTATGTGTGTGTATGTATGTGCGGATACAAATTTTCGTCGACGATTTCGGGAACAAGAATCAACCGATTTGAATAATTCAAAAAACATTCGATCCGTATTGATAAGGAGACGTGCTGATTAGTTTTTGGCAAAGGCAGGTCAAGCCGTTCCGAAGATACGGGGCAAAAAGTTCCGAAAACGGTAACTCAGTTTTTAAGAGAACGGAGCGTCCGATTTCAATAATTCAAAAAACATTTTATTTGTATTGACAAGATGAAGAATCGATACAACTTTCATGAAGGTAGGTCCAGCGGTTTCGGAGATATAGAGGAAAAAGTAAAAAAATGAGCCATTTGGCGGTCAAAAATGATCATTAGACATATGCACATCAAATTATCAGACATTTTATAGAGATTTTAACAATAAGTATACATTTTGTTAACATTCCTATCGGTTCCGTACCAATGCTTATGCGTTAGACAGCGACGCGGCGCTTACGCGCTTTATATTTTGTCCCTATGTAGTTGAAGCAGTACGATTGCTTTGAAAAAAAGTTCAGATCTTCCACAATATGTCAAAATAAAGAAAAAAATTTTTTATTTCAAAAAAAAAAAAAAATTTAAAAAAAAAATTTTTTTAAAAAAATTTTTTTTTTTCAAAAAAAACTAATTTTTTGTCCAATTTATAGTTTCTCAAAAATCTTATTTTTTCAAAGTAATTTTTTTTCAAAAATGTTAATCGTTTTAAAAAAAAAAATAATTTTTGGTACGGGAAGTTCCAGCAATTTGCCTTAAGGCACGATGCCCTAATTGCCTTAAGACAGAATTCCACTTACAGCTAGTTTACGAAATATTTCATCTGTGAAATAGCTAAAATCAAATTATCTATAATTTTTTTTTTTGATTTCAAAAATGTATCTATATTTTTCAGTATTTCATTTTTTTTTTTAATTTCAATTATTGTTACGAGAATGCCATGCACGATTAATTATATATTGTAGTTTTGAATATTTTCTAACTGCAACATACATTGTCGAAGCACAACTTACTCAACAATATGTCATTAAACTTTATTATACAAATTTGTTCTTTCTTTTCCCAATATTTTTTTAAAAATATTAAATTTTTAGTTTTTTAAATATTTGGTATTATTTAAAAAATTCTGAATATTTATATTTTACTTGTAACATGTTTTAGACGTTTACCTTTCATACTCCTATTTTCTAAAGGTTTTCGTCCCACTTTAGTCGTTTTTTGAATAAAGTAAGCGGGAAATCGCACATAAAATGATCTGATGTCTAAATTCAGATGAAAACAATTGATCTACACATCCGTGAAAATAATGACGACATGTTTTGTGTGCATATTATAAATTGGTAAGACATCTCAGTAAATTTATTCATATCAAAGACATGAAGCCCAAATATAATAAAATGATGTCAGTATGTACTATGTAGCATAACGTGTATATTTATAAATATATATATATATATATATATATATATGTATATATATATATATATATATATATGCCAGGAGACAAAAAGATCCACAACTTTATTACAAATATTAAAGACGTTTTACGGTATAACTATATAGCATTTAATCAATGCGGTTCAGTTTAATTATTAGATTGAACTACAAAATAAACTTCATTCAAACAGAAATATTGCATTCGTGGACATTTCTGATAATCACCTCATTGTTTTTTTGAAATACAATTATTACAAATAAAACTAGTGGTGTGTATAGCATCGTGCCCTAAGGAAAATTGCTGGAACTTCCCACACCGTAACGAAATGTTAGAGGAATATTCAATATTTTCAAATAGATTATTATGAATATCGTAATATTATCTAATATTTATAAGAATTATATAAACGGAATTGCAAAGTTGAAAATATTTGTTTAAAGTATATTAGAAATTAAGTCAGAATTAAAATCTGAATTATTTCCGATATACAAAAAAATTTTTTTTTGAAAAAAAAAATTAAATAATTTTTTTTCCATAAGCAATTATTTTGTTAAAACAAGCAGAAAGTTCTTTGAATCATTTAAATCGGACGCTTAATTCTCTCAAAAACAGCCATTTTTTGCACATATAGCTCTGAATCTCCGAAGCCGCTGTACCTGCCTTTGCCAAAAACTGATCACCACTTCTCCCCGTCATTACGAATTGAATGTTTTTTTGATCATTCAAATCCGATGCTCTGAAATGTTCAGAAACTTTCAAAACGTGAAGAAATGTAAAAATTTTCAATTTCGGTTTTTGGACTATTACAATAACTTACCCTACGGGAAGTTAATAAATACAAATTCTGTGTGGAATACATATTTCATAGTACATTTTTCACAAAAATCACATTCATGTAATCGTCGAATGAAACCTTGTCATACATCATCCGAGTTGGAATTACTATTAATATTATTCATCTATTGTATAATCGCTATTTTTAACTTATTTTGCTTTTTTATTTGGTGCTTTCTTATTGTTTGCAATTTAGCAGTGTAACGATTCCTATGGTCATTTTACCTCAATCATATGTAAGTTATTCCAGAAATTATAAAAAAAAAACTGTTGATTATAACTTAAAAATAACAAAGCATCTCACATAACAATTAAATAGCGTGTGCTTAAAAATTATATTCAAATATTGTAAACTAAATAACACTGCCCAAAACCAAAAATGCTAACTAAAAAAAACTTTTGTTAAAAAAAATCACAACGTAGCCGTTTAGCTCCTGATATGGATATTGCCAGGTATAGATCGATGTCTGCTTACATATCTTTGCCCCTCTACTTTCAAATATTATCGTTACACAATGCCATATCTTACTTGTTCTTAACTTTCTGTAGGGTAAGTTGTAGTAATCGCAAAAATACAAAAATGATGTTTATTAACTTCCCGTAGGGCAAGTTATAGTAATCGCAAAAAAATTGAAAATAAAATTTTTTATAGATGTTTACGTTTCAAAACCTTCTAAACATTTTGGCATACCTTAAAAAAATGGATGTATGTGTGTGAGTGTGTATGTGTGTGTGTGCGTGTATGCATGTATGTGCGGATACAAATTTTCGTCGACGATTTTGGGAACACGAATCAACCGATTTGAATAATTCAAAAAACATTCGATTTGTATTGATAAGGAGACGTGTTGATTAGTTTTTGGCGAAGGAAGGTTCAGCCGTTCCGAAGATACGGGGCAAAAAGTGCCGAAAACGGTAACTCAGTTTTTAAGAGAACGGAGCGTCCGATTTGGATCATTTAAAAAAACATTTTATTTGTATTGACTAAATCAAGAACTGTTTAAATATTTTGGAAAGGCAGGTCCAACGACTTTGGAGATATGAAGGAAAAAGTAAAAAAATGTGCCATTTGGCGGTCAAAAATGAACATTAGACAAATGCACATCAAATTATCAGATATTTTATAGAGATTTTAACAATAAGTATAAATTTTGTTTACATTCCTATGGGTTCCGTACCAATGTTTACGCGTTAGACGGCGACGCGGCGCTTACGCGCTTTTATAGTTCGTCTTTATGCAGTTAAAGCAGTACGATTGCTTTGAAAAAAAGTTCAGAATTTCCAAAATATTTCAAAATAAATGATTTAAGATAGAATGATTTAATATGGTTCGAAATTCTATTAAAAGTTTCAAATCATTGATCAACTTTTATTGATTATTATTATTGATTATTTTTAATTACTCGAGTTTTGAATTGCGGTACGAAAAGTTCCAGCAATTTGCCTTAAGGCACGATGCCCTAATTGCCTTAAGACATAATTCCACTTACAGCTAGTATATCTTTACGTTTCATCATTTCTGACATTCCTTAGAAAAATGGATGCATGTGTGTATATGTGTGTGTGCGTGCGGATACAAATTTTCGTCGACGATTTCGAATATGAATCCACCGATTTCAATAATTAAAAAAATAGGAATCCTATTGATAAGGAGACGTGCTGAATAGTTTTTGGCCTAGGCAGTTGCAGCCGTTTCGAAGATATAGAACAAAAAGTTCCAAAAATGGTAATTAAGTTTTTGAGAGTACGGGGCGTACGTTTTCAATATTTCAAAACTCATTCTACTTATATTGACAAAATGAACGACTGATAAAGTTTTTCGAAAGGCAGCTTTCAGAGATCGATTTGGCGGTCAAAAGTGATTATTAGACATATGAATATCAAATGATCAGATACTTTAAAAAGATTTTAATAAGTATTAATGTTGTTTACATTTCTATCAAATCTGCAACGCGGCGCGTACGCGCTTCGACATTTCTTCTCTAAAACAGCACGATTGCTTTAAAAAAGTTCAAAATTTTCAAAAAAATTTGGTACGGCAAGTTCAAACAATTTATCTTAAAGCCCGATACCATGCACCAGTTGAGACAATGGTGATGGACCTTTTCACCCGTGGACTTTTAACTTCTACTCTATATAAAAAGTTTATAGTGTAGAATAAGTTTTTTATTGAAACATCTGAATATATAAGTTCACACCGAATATGTCGAAGATAAACGTGAGTGAGCTTTTACTGGACGTCGAGAGCCGGCTGCTGTCGAATGTTTTAGTCATTCTACGAGGGAAATATGTTAAAGAAGCGAAGTATCGTTGCTTATCTGCGGAACCTCTAATGACTCGTATCCCGACCACGAAATGGCCGATAAGATGGAAACAGCGGTTGAACTACTGCTATAGAGTAATACAGGTACGAGCCATGCTGAGCATCTACAAACAACTATAATCAGAAACCTTTTAACTAGCACGACCCTTTGCACGTTCTAGCGTCTGACTCTAAATTATGAGCTATTCCGAAATGAACGTTTGACCTTTCTAAATCATAAGCATCGTGGATTAATAGATACATATATTATGCGTGTGCGTGTGTATGTCTACATAATCTTCGAAGTTATACATTAAATAAAAATCAAACTAAGTTACATGAACTTCCCGATATGTGTAAATAATCGACCTAATCAATAATTAACAAATTAATTTATGAGTGATTAAAAGTATTCCGAGTGAATTTATTACACATAATTGAAAACGAACAAACACCTTAACTCTGAGTATTTTCTAAAAGCAAATTTTGACAAATCAATAATTTTTATAATTGAACCAGTTTTTGTAGGACGTTAATGGTTTAGTATGTTCATTAAGACCAAGTACTCTATCGTTATACCAAGTAAATCTAATTTTAATTTTAACAAACGACAACAAAGCTACTCATTTTCTCAAACTTTGATGAATTTTTAAAATTAAACTACTTGTCGTAAGGCCGTAATATTTCAGTAAGTTCTATAAGACCATGATATACATCGCCAAAGAAAGTTACATAAAAATCAGCTTAAATTTTTTTTCAACAGTTGATTACAAGAAAACGTCTCGGTAGATTTTCACCTAAAACTAATCAGTATTATTCCCAACAAATACCCTTTGAACAGTTTTTTATTTTCTAAAATCGATTCCGTAGAATGAGCTTAAATGTGGACGAAAAGTTTAACACTCTTTTGCAAATTACAAAGAAACGGCTCGGCAGATCGTCTCACAAAACTGACAAACTATAGTGCTCATTGAGATATATCGAATGGCTTTTAAATTTCTGAAATGGGTTTTGGCGTTTTTGACCAAACGTCGATGAAAGGTCTAATTTTGACAAATGCCAAAAAAACTATTTCAATTTTTGCAAACTTTGACGAATTTTTAAAGTTCAACGAGTTGTCGTAGGGCGGTAATATTTTAGTATGATATAGAAGACTATGATATCTACCGTCAAAAAAATCATAAAAATCGTCGAATTTTTTTTAAAAAAAACTTTATTACAAGAAAACGACCCGGCCGTTCTTTACCAAAAACTAATCAGCACGATTTCCAACCAATATCTTTCGAACGGTTTTTGAATTTTCAGAATCGATTCAGAATTGCGGGCTAAAACGTGGACGAAAAATTTTTCACTTCTCTGTTATTTATAAATTGTTATTATAAAGAAACGGCTCGGCCGATCGGCGCACAAAACTCAGAAACGCTAGTCCTCATCCAGATGCATAGAATGGTTTTAACTTCCCGTAGGGTAAGTTATTGTAATGGGCCGAAAATCGGAATTGAAAATTTTTACATTTCTCGACGTTTTGAAGGTTTCTGAACGTTTTGGCATACCTCAGAAAAAATGGATGTGTGTGTGTGTGTGTGTGTGTGTGTGTGTGTGTATGTATGTGTGGATACAAATTTCCAGTCACGTTTTAGGGCGCACGGATCAACCGATTTGAATGGTTCAAAAAACATTCGATTCCTATTGATAAGGAAAAGAGCTGATTAGTTTTTGGCAAAGGCAGGTCCAGCGGTTTCGGAGATACGGAGCAAAGAGTGCAGAAAATAGAAATCGAATTTTTGAGAGAACGGAGTATCCGATATGAATGATCTAAAAAACATTCAATTAGTAATGATTGGGAGAAGTGTTTAATAGTTTTTGGCAAAGGCAGGCCCAGCCATTTCGAAGATACGGAGCTAAATATGTAAAAAATGGCAGTTTTTGAGAGAACTAAGCGTCCGATTTAAATGATTCAAAGAACTTTCTGCTTGTCTTAACAAAATAATTTATTTTGGAAAAAAAAATTTTGTTCCAATTTTTTTTTTTTTTTTTTTAGTTTTTTGTATATCGAAAATATTTCAGATTTCATTTTATTATTTTATATTAGACAATGATACAATATTTATAATAATCTATTTGAAAACATTTAGTACTCAACGGGAAGTTCCAGCAATTTGCCTTAAGGCACGATGCCATAATTGCCTCAAGACAGAATTCCACTTACAGCTAGTTTAAATTTTTAAAATCGGTCCAGCCGTTTTTTAGAAAACATCGATTTACGGCAAAAAATCTGTTCACATACATGCACACACACACATACTTTTTCCAAATTTGGTCTCATTCGATTCAGAATGGCTTAAAACGTCGAGAAAACATAAAATTAGCGAATCGGATTTTTTGATGAAAACATAAACTTCTCCTTCGGGAAGTTAAAACTAATTGAAATTTTCGAAAGAGACATATTTGCAGTGTCGGCATTTGTAACCGTTTGTTTCGGATGGTCACATGATTATTATGATTATTCATCAGACTTTTTAGTTATTTATTAACTTACCGTAGGGTAAGTTATGGTAATCACAAAACAATTTCATATATCTTTACGTTTCAGGGCCTTTTGAACATTTGGGCAAACTTCAGAAAAAATCGATGTGCGTGTGCACATTCAATTTTTTGTCAACGATTTTAGGAACACACATAATCCGATTTCAATATTTCGAAAAACATTCAATTTCTATTGATGAGAAGACGCGCTAATTAGTTTTTGGCAAGGCGCGTCCAGCCGATACGGGGCAAAAAGTGGCAATAATGATAATTCCGTTTTTGAGGAGAACGAAGCATTAGATTTGAATAATACAAAGAACATTGAAACGAAGAACTCATTGAATTTCTGGAAAGATCCAGCTGTTTCAAGGATCTAATAAAAAAAGTAAAATAAAAATGCCAATTGGCTGTCAAAAATGATCCTTAGAGACATGCACATCAAATTATCAGATATTTCATGAATATTTTTTTTTTTTTTATATTTCTATGGGTTCCGTACCAATTATTTTTCTTTTTACTACAACGCGGCGCTTACGCGCTTCTATATTTGTTTCTAAAACAAATTTTATTTCTAAATCGCTTGGAAAAACAGTTCAAAATTTAAAAAAAATCAAATTTTTCAAAAAAATGCCATTTTCAAATTTTAGAAAAAAATTCAAAATTTTCAAAGATCTAATTTTTTCAAAATTTTCAAGAACAATTTACCATTAGTTTAATTATTTAATGTTAAATAATGTGTTATAATGCGTCTTATATATAAAGTATGTTTTTTTCTCTTACCTTATGTTTTTATTGACGTATTATTTGTCTCAATCCCAAATTCAGGTTTCTTGTCCAGGATTGTCCCGAATTTTTGATAAGTATATATTGATGTTGAATATTCAAACTTGTTATAACAACCCATCGAATATCTGAAAATGACAACGAGTATGTTTATATAAAACTATAATTATATATATATATATATATATATATATATATATAAATTTCCTTGCTCCCAAGGGCTCAAATGGTTCCAAATTAATGCAAAACAATTCTCTGAAAGTTTTAGCTCTTAATATTGCCTTTTAGACAGTGCGCAATTTAATCAAAGTTTTTTGTCGCTAAGTTATACCTAAAAAATTTTTTTTTTAATTTTCAAATTTATTTCCATGCTATTTCCATACGAAGGTTGATTGAATTGCACACTATCTAAAAGTTAATATTCGCTGAAACTTTCAGAGAATTGTTTTTTATCAATTTGAAACCATTTGAGCCTTTGGGAGCAAGGAAATTCGAATTAAGTACCACTCCATATATATATATATATATATATATATATATATATATATATATATATATAAGTTACGAAAAAGATAATTTCAGAATACATAAGATTAAAGGTTGGCTTGAAATAGCTTTTTACTAGAGTAATTTCCAATTTCTATTTTCAAATTTATAAAAATTAGTGAAGTGACTCAACTTGAAATAGACACAGCAAATGCGATACTTTAGACTAAAGTTAATTATGTTGAAAATTGTGTAGAATGTGTAGAAGTTGTACGAGGCTCAGAAGCATAAAAACCAATACAATACAACAATAAACATTCAACAAAATCCTAGATCAATAATAGTAATATATAATAGTATAGTAAGAACACCTACGTATTTTTTAAGATCTTGTAGAAGAGGGATAAGAGGTTAAGATGAGGTTAAGTATTCATTTCCATCTTAACCTCTTATCCCTCTTCTACAAGATCTTCAAATATACGTAGGTAATCTTTTATATTGTAATAAAATAATAATTTTCTACACCATCAATTTAGCATCAGAATATCCAATAAATCTGATCGACAGTTGCGAGAGGGTGATTTTTATCCCTTTAGCAATATAATATGCAGAAAGCTATCATTCATATATCGCATAATAACTGAAACAGTGAGCGCATTGATACTACGGATTATAAATATTTCATAATCCATTTGATTTCCATCGAACTCGATACACACAAATCCGCAGAAATAACAAACATCTCCACTCTATCACTGTTGATTTGGAATATGATTTCATGCTGAGTCGGATCCGGTGTAATAAGGCTGTTCAGACTTAGTCGATTTATCAGAAAATCGATTTATAAAATTGAAGATGGATTCTTTCTTCTGCAAAACCACCGTATTGTATTTTAATTTTTATTAACTTCCCGTAGGGTAAGTTATAGTAATCGCAAAAAAATCGAAAATGAAAATTTTTATATATCTTTACGTTTCAGAGGTTTCTGAATATTTTGGCATACCTTAGAAAAAATGGATGTATGTGTGTGTGTGTGTGTGCTTGTATGTATGTGTGTGCGGATACAAATTTTCGTCGACGATTTTGGGAACACGGATGAAGCGATTTGAATAATTAAAAAAACATTCGATTTGTATTGATGAGGAGTCGTGCTGATTAGTTTTTGGCAAAGACAGATCTAGACGTTCCGAAGATATGGGACAAAAAGTGCCAAAAACGGTAACTCAGTTTTTAAGAGAACGGTGCGTCCGATTTGAATAATTCAAGAAACATTTTACTTGTAAGATGAAGATCTGATCAAATTTTTATGAAGGCAGGTCTAGCGGTTTCGGAGATCTAGTGAAAAAAGTAAAAAAAATGACATCTGGCGGTCAAAAATGATCATTAAACATATGCACATCAAATTATCAGATATTTTATAGAGATTTTAACAATAAGTATAAATTTTGTTTACATTCCTATGGGTTCCGTACCAATGCTTATCCGTTAGACGGCGGCGCGGCGCTTACGCGCTTCGATATTTCGTCTCTATGCAGTTAAAGTAGTACGATTGCTTTGGAAAAAAGTTCGGAATTTTCAAAATACACTTTTCTTCAAAAAGTCTTTTTTTCAAAAAAAAGTAATTTTTTGTCAATAATTTATAGTTTCTCAAAAATCTAATTTTTCAGGGTAATTTTTTTTTCAAACATGTTAATCTTTAATAAAAAAAGGTACGGAAAGTTCCAGCAATTAGCCTTAAGGCACGATGCCATGCGCCCCACTAATTATCATTTGAACAACGATCTGACCTCGATATCGGTATTATAAATGGCAACCCAGCCATAGAGTCCTAACTCTATTTAATGAATTACTATTTTTGTATTACAATTTCTGTTATATTAATAAAGATGTTATTGATGTAGTAATGTCGATAAAAGGCTTTTTTTATTTGCAAACATAGATATGTTTGCAAATGAGTAGAAGCTACCTACTAGAACTGGGTAACTCCGGAGTGAGTTATATACGAAAAAATAACTTCTCCCCTGGAGTGAATCGGGGTGGAGTTATATCAGATAATTTGTCATATCCAACATCCCTAAACTGAGCCTGGATCTATTAACATGCACTGATATTTGCTTTTTTTTACCAATACAAGGAGGTGAGTCGAAAGAAGCGGTCACTTTCTCGTCACAGGCAATTTTATGACTTTCTAGGCATATAATGACCCAAACTAATATTATTTTGTATTTGCCATCAAGTAAAAAATATAACTGCAGAAATACAGAACGAAAAACTTGTGTTCCAATCTGAACAGTCTAAAAAATAATTATAAAATAGATTTTGATTCTCAAGTTTTTTGTTTTTTCTGTGGTCAACACTGCAATAAAGAATTTTTATAATCCGACATGTATTGGTATTCAAAAAAAAAAGATAATTATTTATTCATAAATTGTCTGGACTTTTGATTATTTAGTTGATCCTTTATAGTTAAAGAGTTACTCTAATATTTTTTGTTTTAATTGTCTCAATTTTGGCATACAATTTGAAATTTGCATTTATATTGAAATGCATATAATAGTATTTTTATTAATAGTAATATGGTATAATACATTATTCTCCTTTTTGCATATGATGAGAAATACTTTCAAAACTTTTTAGAAGAAAGTTTTGGTTAAATCAATGTTTTGAGAGTACTTAGACAACCCTATAGTAAAATAATATCGAGTCGGCTAACAAATATGCAAGCCATGTTGTGTTTGTTGTCTGACTGATCAAAATATATCGAAAGACAAAAGATTCGTTACGATTTATTTTTCCGTGCAAAATATGGCATAAATAATAAAATGAAATAATAATAACGTACAAAGATTTATTTAATTAATTAATTTCCCGAAGGAGAAGTTTATGTTTTCGCCGAAAAATCCGATTCGCTAATTTTATGTTTAATTGACGCTTCAAACCATTCTGAATGGAATGAAACCAAATTTGAAAAAAGTATGTGTGTGTAAACCGATTTTTTGCCGTAAATCGACGTTTGCTCAAAAACGCCTGAACCGATTTCAGAAATTTAAAAGCCATTTGATGTATTTCGATGAGGATTATCGTTTGCCAGTTTTGTGCGACGATCTGCCATGCCGTTTCTTTTAATTTGCAAAAAGGGTTAAACTTTTCATCCACATTTATGCTCATACTACCGAATCGATTTAAAAAAATCAAAAACTGTTCGAAAGATATTAGTTGGGAATGATACTGATTAGTTTTAGGTGAAAATCTACCGATCCGTTTTCTTGTAATTAATAGTTGAACTAGTGGGGCGCATGGCATCGTGCCTTAAGACAAATTGCTGGTACTTCCCGTACCAAAAATTATTATTTTTTTGACAACGAATAACATTTTTGAAAAAAATTTACTTCGAAAAAATTAGATTTTTGAGAAACTATAAATTTGACAGAAAATTACTTTTTTAATGTTACTTGTTTTAACTACTTTACTCAGGAATGTTTGTTGAATTATTCAAATTGGTTGATCACTGTTGCCAGAATCGTCGACAAAAATTTGTATCCGCACACACACACACGCACGCACACACACATACATACACACACACATACATCTCTTTTTTCTAAGGTATGCCAAAACGTTCAGAAACCTCTGAAACCTAAAGATATATAAAAATATTCATTTTCGATTTTTTTGCGATTACTATAACTTGCCCTACGGGAAGTTAAAAAAAATTTAAGCCGATTTTAATGAAACTTTTTTTGATTATATATATCACGCTTTTAGAAAATACTCCGAGTAAACATGTTCGTTCGTTTTCAATTATGTGTAATAAATCCACTCGGAATAGTTTTAATCACTCATAAATTAATTTATATTTTATTGATTAAGTCGATTATTTACACATATCGGGAAGTGCATGTAACTTGCCTCCAGGAAAAACCAATAGCAACTAGTTTTAATATTAAATCCAAGAAGCAAATTTGCGACATTTAATTACTATTAGATTTCCAAAAATATCATGTTCGATTTATTATTTAAGGAAGGCAATAAAAAATTTACAACTGGTGGTGTATGGCATCTGCCTTAAAGCAAATTGCTGAAACTTCCCGTACCAAAACATTTTTTTAAAACTTTGAATATATTTGATTTTTGAGAATTTAGAATTTTTTTTAAAAAAAAGTGACTTTAAAGAAAATATATATTTTCAAATATTTTTGAAATTTTGATCTTGTTTCAAAGCAATCGCACTGCTTTAGCTCTGCATAGAGACAAAATATCGAAACTTTTTCGCAATTAAAACTAAGATTTTCAGAATTCTTTGTAAAATGCCAATTTGCTAAATATTTTATTAATAATATATAGCCATATTTCAAGTAGATTTTGTGCTTTAATATGGGGTTTTTACGCTAAGGTAAATAATGATATATCGTATAAATATTTACATCAAATGCATATTACTTAATACTTTAAATCGTGTACTAGAAAAACACATGCATTTCTCCTGCTTTTCATTCTCCATTTTTTATAAATTGCCAGTCAATACAATACAACCACAATTCATTTATTTGTCAGAACATTTTTTATTCGAGCAGTTCAGGGAATTGATGGATGTAGTTGCATTCGATTGAGACGGTCGGAACTGACTGAGAATATTGCAATGGGAATTGTTTCTCATCGCCTTTTTTTCGTCATCATACGAATCGCTCATGTTTTATTGATTGTCTATAGGTAGAAAGTAAAGTTACAAAAGCTCACATCTTAACAGAGCCGCAATGAGATTTCATAGCTCCAGATAGAAATTTATATATTTATAGCTTATTAATTTTTGCCAGGAACCTGCTATATTTATAGTGATTTTAGAAGTATCTAATAGACTATTGTTATTGGTAGTTTGAGAACTTAAAGTTTACTTTTACTCGCAAATTCTGCTTCCGTACCATGTGCTCGTATGAGGGATGTACGGTAATTATGAATTATGTACAATATATTAACTTGCAATTCATTTATCAAATCTTATTTATTATTATAAAGATATATGATCAGATTCAGTGCTACAATTTAAATGCAAATATAACATTTGATACAATCCGTAATTATAATAGTAAGGGTTGACGAGGTATGACAATGAATAAAAATAACTGAAATTTTGTCGAATAAGATTTCAAAATTTAATATATCAAAAAGTATCAGTGCAAACATTTTCAGCTACGAATATAAATTAATTTGCTTATTTTAATAAATAATTCAATTAAAAAACGCTGGCCCACTTTTTGTTACTACACTGACTTTTCTATATCCATCTTCAAACACACGACCAACACTGTTTTGAATTGTTCTTATTTTAATTGTTTCAACAATTTTCATTAAAAAATTAATGGCTTTGCTATGGGATGCCCATTATCCCCTGACATTATAAATCAGGTACAAACTCTTGAAATTACAGTTTTTTCTACATTAAACTTTCGAATATATTTTTAAGTTAGATATGTTGATGATACCTTTTTCTTTATAATATAAGAGATAAAAAGAATCAGATGTTATTCTCGATTTTGTTCAAAGGTTATATTAAAAACATTCACTTTACATATGAAATACAAATAAACATTGAACTTTTCAGATGTCGCGGCACATAAAATCAACAGTTATTTTCACAAATTGATACAGAAATCCTACATTTTCAGGAAGGTACATTCACTGCCTTTCATATTGCTCTAAAAATTATAAAGTTAAATATAATCATTTCTCTAATAGACCACGCAATCAATTTGCCTAATTTTTCTTCCCATAGTCAGAACTTAACATTAGTAACCAAAACTATCTTAAGAAATAGTTATATTCCCTCAAACTCGTCAACTCCATTACTGAAAAAGGCTATGCTACCTTAAATCAAACAGTTATCAGCAAGATTTCCAACGACAACATTATCAAACCTATTTTTCACAGTATGTCATACACTGAAGACTTATTTGACTATTTTGCAAAATTACTTACTGAAGGTAAAAGAGAAAATATTTTCATTTCAGGAACATACTCATATTCCTTTAAAGAAATATTTACAAAAATTAAAGCCACCAGCTCTTCTATATCCAACATTAACCTTAACCATTTTCTTTATATTTGAAACCAATATTACAAATAGAGAAGATTGCGCTATCAAAAGGCTGTGCTGAGAGTTGCTTGATTTTTTGAATTCGGATATTGGTGTTAATGAAAGATCAGATCATAATATCGCTTATGACTTTTTTCTAAGAGAAATATTTGTTACGGATTTAGATCATTTGTCTCGAGATTTCGAAAAGACCTATTAAAAGTCAGTAATTTCGATTAGAAACTAGTGTAAATAAATAATAATGTAAACAAATTTTATACTTATTGTTAAAATCTCTATAAAATATCTCATAATTTGATGTGCATATGTCTAATGATCATATTTGACCGCCAAATGGCATTTTTTTTTACTTTTTTGCTAGATCTCCGAAACCGCTAGACCTGCCTTCATGAAAATTTGATCAGTTCTTCATCTTGTTAATACAAGTTACACTTAAAAACTAAGTTACCGTTTTTGGCACTTATTGCCCCGTATCTTCGGAATAGCTAGACCTACCTTCGCCAAAAACTAATCAGCACGTCCCCTTATCAATACAAATCGAATGTTTTTTTAATTATTTAAATCGGTTGATCGGTGTTCCCGAAATCGTCGAGGTCTAGCGGTTCCGAAGATACGGGGCAAAAAGTGCCGAAAATGGTATCTCAGTTTTTAAATGAACCGAGCGTCCGATTTCAATAATTCAAAAAATATTTTACTTGTATTGACAAGATAAAGAATTGATCAAATTTTTATGAAGGTAATCTAGCGGTTTCGAAGATCTAATGAAAAAAGTAAAAAAAAATGACATTTGGCGGTCAAAAATGATCATTAGACATATGCACATCAAATTATCAGATATTTTATAGAGATTTTAACAATAAGTATGAATTTTGTTTACATTTCTATGGGTTCCGTACCAATGTTTATCCGTTAGACGGAAACGCGACGCTTACGCGCTTTGACATCTCGTCTCTATGCAGTTAAAGCAGTACGATTGCTTTGAAAAAAAGTTCAGAATTTCCAAAATATGTCAGAATAAAAAAAAACTTTTTTTCTCAAAAAAATTTTTTTTTTTCAAAAAAAAGTAATTTTTTGTCAAATTTATAGTTTCTAAAAAAATTAATTTTTTCGAAGTAAAACTTTTCAAAAATGTTAATCGTTTTTAAAAAAACAATAATTTTTGGTACGGGAAGTTCCAGCAATTTGCCTTAAGGCACGATGCCATGCGCTCCACTAGTTTTCGATATCTTTGCGACTACTATAACTTGCCCTTACAAAGGGAAGTTATTAGTATCCATAAATAGATATTCATAAATAGTATTTAATATATTAAACTACATTTAAGTAATTTAGAATAAACGTAGCCACCCCCACCCCCTCGTCATAGATTAGCATAACCACGGGTTGCTGTCTCGGTTTTGACATGAGAAATATGGTCACCTTATAATAATAGATGTTGGAATACAATTCAGCTGGCCCCTTCGCCCTCAATCCCTCGGACTGAAAATTCAATTGAAATCTAATGCGACTACATCCCTGTCTGTAGTTATTTAATGTACATTCGTATCGCATCGTGTACTGAGTACGTACTTTAGGAAATCCCGACATTTTTCAACATGCGAAGATGAACACTTGCTCCGCGCATAGCGCGGGCCTATCATAAATAATTAAACAGCACAATCCGGCGTTAAGTCTACCGCGAGAAACCTTGAGCGCGTTAAATATTTAAATCTTCAGAAAGCTTTGATACACATATATAGAGGAAATGCGATGTGTACGAGTATCAAGAGGAACAACAACATGCTGTACAAATACATGTTTACATAAAAGCATTAAAGTGATGATTCCCGAGCAAAGGGTGGAATATTAAGCAGATTTAGACACCGTATCCGACCATTGTATTATTATTTTTATTATGACGAATGGAAGTCAAAAAATATGAGAGGTGCAATAACGATAGGTGTTGTATATTCCGCGAAATACATTTTGCGGTTGGCAAAACAGCATCAGCAGCATGTATCACTTGCATGCCAAAAAAATCGTATACATTAATAGAATAGATTTCAATATTAAAATTGATTTGTACTATTGAATAGATGTGAATTTATAATATAATATAATATAATATAATATAATTATTGACCCATGTAAATACCACGTACTGCCCAAGTTTAATAATCTTTAAAAAATGAATGTTGGTCGGTCCATCAAATGCCACTATTACGCCCACATTTACAAATGATATTGAATTTATATCAACCTATTAATTCTGATCATTTTCTTAGCCCACGTAAATCCCATTAATGTCCCAAGTGTGATAATACAGAAAAAATGAATGTCGGTCGGTGATTTTTTTTTAATGTACATGAAGTCATCTATTTCAGGGCCATATATATAATAGACCTTCCACCGATTTGCAAACTTCTAATAATTATAGCTGGTGTTGTCTGAGAGCCATTCTTTCATCCTGGGTGCTCTCTCGCGCGCGACTATCTGAAATTATATCGGGTTGCTAATCATCTTTTTCGTCATATAAATGCGTATTAAGGCCAAATTGTAATTTATATTGCCTATAAATAATTCAATAGTGATTCCAATCCTTCATTAAATATGCCGGTGGTCATAAATGTAGCGTTTTTCACAGTTTTCGAACCGGTCAGAAAAATTTTTACAATTCACATTTTACATATTCAGAACTGGCTTTAGACATTGTTATAAAATTTAGAATGCAATACTAAATAGTCGAATCATATGTAACTAAGTTTTTCAATTATTTGTTTATTTTTTTCGATGAATCACTAACTAGTTTCTTCCGTTTCAGCTGTTTTTCTTTTTTTCTTTTTAAATTTGCTTGCAACTTCGAAAATATTTACCAGAATGATACAAATTTTCGGTTTGTATTCTTTAATATATGTACATTCAGAAAGTAAAATAAAAAAAAACAATTTTCAAAAAATTCTAAATGTATATAACCTTAAATCATTTTCTTCTCTAAACTAACAATTAGAAGTTTTGTATCAGCGATTTAATATTTGAGTAATACTATTATTTTACTAAATGAACAGATGAAACGAGGTCGAAACGAAAAGAAGTCAGATTTATGCATAATATATAAGGGTTCCATTCAGATATAGTCACGTAAATCAACAAACAGAACAAATTTAAACGATTGGGGTTTTTTGAATAAAACTAGTGGGGCGCATGGCATCTAGCCTTAAGGCAAATTGCTGAAACTTCCCGTACCAAATATTATTATTTTTTTAAAAACAATTAACATTTTTGAAAAAAATTTACATCGACAAAATTAGATTTTTGAGAAACTAGGAATTTGACAAAAAATTACTTTTTTTGAAAAAAAATGTTTTCTTTATTTTGACATATTTTGAAAGATCTGAACTTTTTTTCAAAGCAATCGTACCGCTTTAACTGCATAGAGACAAAATATAAAGCGCGTAAGCGCCGCGTCGCTGTCTAACGGATAAACATTGGTACGGAACCCATAGGAATGTAAACAAAATTTATACTTATTGTTAAAATCTCTATAAAATATCTGATAATTTGATGTGCATATGTCTAATGATCATTTTTGACCGCAAAATGGCATTTTTTTTTAACTTTTTTCGTTAGATCTCCGAAACCGCTAGACCTGCCCTCATGAAAATTTGATCAATTCTTTATCTTGTCAATACAAGTAAAATGTTTTTTGAATTATTAAAATCGGACGCTCCGTTCTCTTAAAAACTGAGTTACCGTTTTCGGCACTTTTTGCCCTGTATTTTCGGAACGGCTGACCTGCCTTCGCCAAAAGCTAATCAGCACGTTTCCTGATCAATACAAATCGAATGCTTTTTGAATTATTCAAGTCGGTTGATCCGTGTTCCCGAAATCGTCGACGAAAATTTGTATCCGCACGTACATACACACACACACATACATACATACATACATACATACATACATACATACACACACACACATACATCCATTTTTTTCTAAGGTATGCCAAAATGTTCAGAAACCTCTGAAACGTAAAGATATATAAAAATTTTTATTTTTGATTTTTTTGCGATTACTATAACTTGCCCTACGGGAAGTTAAAAATAGCTCAAACTATTTTAAAATGTTTTTTTTTCAAAATTTTAAAAATCTAATTACTTCAAAGTTTTTAAAAAATTTAAAAGCTTAAAAAAAAATAATTACTGTTCGGGAAGTTCTAGCAATTATTCTTAAGGCACGACGCCATGCACTACTAGTCTTCATTATGGCACTGGTGGTGGTAAATGTTACTTGTCATCAATATAATTTTAAAGCCGGATTGAAATTTTTGCATTAATCATTGACTATTCTATGGGAAATGTCATTTAACATGCGTGAAAAGGGCTCAGAACGCATTATAGTAAATGTCTAAGACCGATCTGTCACAAAAAGTATTGCTCCAAAGCCTAAATCAATTATAAGCCGTTGATTTGATCGCTTTCTTTGCTGCCCCTTCGGATGTGTCGCGCAGGGCGCGCATCGCCCAGCATTACGCCGTGGACCGCATCAGCAATGCGATTCGAAACTGTCGGATTAATTTGGCAGCTAAGAGTGTAGCCATACCTACATCCATCTACACATTCAGAGAGACAGACCACTTAGCATATAAGTGAACTGTGGGAATAGCACCAAATGCTGTGATCTCTTCAATTATATATATTTAAGCGAAACATTGTATGTTTGCAGGGCGCCCGATCCGCCTACGATTGTATGAGTGTCATACGAATGTTTTCCATTAACTGTTTGTATTAAGATAAGTGGCTCATTATTTGCATACGCTTCGAAGCGCGTTAATCGAATTCGTAATTAGACGATACCAGTACACGATTTTAATTGTTTTATACTTGCGACGATTGAAACGAGGGTAGAATTAAAATCATAATTAGAAATTCTATTAAGAGAAAAAGTCGACATCAGAAGTCATAGTTACAATATAAAACATCTGTTCAGCTTTATGTAAATCGTTTTGCAACTATAATCGCAATTAAAACCATAGTCTTCTCTCATTAGAATAAATCTTACTAATTTTTCTTTACCATATTTTAACATATTTTTTTATAATAGCTTATTATATGCAGATCAGTATCTTGATTGCTAGTGTAAGAAAATAAACTAGTGGTGCATGGCATCGTGCCTAAGGCAAATTGCTGGAACTTCCAGTACCGTAATTAAAAAATCGAGAAATAAAAATAATCAATAATTAATATTTGTTATCTTAGTCAATATTTGTTATGAATACATACCGTAAATTAATAAGTGCTTATATTAGGCGACGAGCGTATTCTACAAACAACTTATATAAACATACAGTTTAAATGAAATTTGTTCAATTTTTTATAATTTTTATATTGTGAAACAGAAGAATTGTATCAGAAGAATTAATATATAGTTTTCGAGATATCATCCTTCATCATCCTTCCCTACTTTATGAAATATTTTGTGAAATATTGTTTAATTATCATTTTAATGTTTATATTACATAGCGTAGTGCATTGTCATATCCTAATGCCAAGGATAATTGATTTTCCTGTTTTAGCAATAAGATTACCTATTTTTTTCACTGAATGAAGGCTAGGATTATAGCCGAAACGTATGGATATAAAACAAATTTTAACAAAAAAAAATGTTTTGTATTGATGTTATGCCCGATTATTAGATTTTGTTATATATATATATATATATATCAGCGCCTTTCTTTTTTTCAGCGCCCCCCCCCCTATTAATTTTAACTGTTTTAACAGTTTATCATTAAAATTATATAAATATTTACAATTTTTTTTAAAGTAATTTTTAATTTGATTGGATTCAGTACACAAAAAATAAGATATAATCTAAAACAGTATAAAATATATTGATTTTAAATTTATGTAGAAAATCGAGGTAATTTGCGGGTCGATTATAATCAAATATATTTAAATTTTCAATTATTTTTAACGTATGTGCAATATTAATATTTGGGTTTTGGAACATTTTACATATTTATTGTGCGATTTATTCTATTGAACAAATTACGCCAATACAGCTAAAAAAAAAAACTAGCTTGTCGTTTTCAATCATAACACTCATATTTCATATTGGATTTTTTAAATTTTAATTTAATTTTATTTTTCACAATATTTAAAATTGCGTCGTAAACTTCTCCTTATTGATATTGTAGGAGCCGAATTGTATTCATCCTTGCTTTCTCGTTATATTCAGAATATCAGATTGTTGTTTTAAAGTTATATTTTATTTTTTTTTTTTATTTTAGAAGTATTGTCCAAAAATGAGTAAAAAATGCAAAGAAATTACACATTTCTTGAACGACGAATAATTGTACATATACTGACAAAAAACTAATTATATTTGATATGTATTATTTCTGCAGAGTTAATAATTATTAAGTTTAGAGTATGTGTTTATTAAAATGACCATTCGGTTTGAATGGCCAAAAAAGTATTTGTTGAGATAGGTTCAAAGTGTTTAAGAAGTTCGTGATCTATCTGGATGCTGCCGAACTCTATTGAACACTTGCACTTTGCCGAAGGACCAGATATATTTAGTTGTTGGCTATATCAGACCGTTTGAATAAAAATAAAAGATGTTGAATAACTGTTTGATTATTGTGTATTTGAAATATTAAGATTTATAGATGATTAGATAGAGGTTTGAAATAGATGATTTAGATTTGAGTGTTAATTTACGACTGCCTTAACTATATGAAATTTAGGTTGATACTAAATTATGTAGATTTTATAATTTTATATATTTTTCTGATTGGCCCATTTTGTGGAGTTAAGGACACCCCATTACAATTTTGGAACCAATCAGTGGTTATTACATTTATCAACCGATCAGGTATTGGTTGATAAATTGCATGATACGAAGAATTTAAACTTGATACAGGTAGTACGAATTTCTTGGAATTATAAGGATTATAGTATGATATAGTTAGGGACAGGTGATAAAAATTCTAGGAAAAATGGATTACTGAATTTGCGACAGGACGCGTAACAATGAAAGGGATGGATGAGGGTTTATTGTCGCTATCCTGCATGGAGATAATAAAATATAATTATTATACCAGGGTTGGCAATGACGCGTTAACATGCCCCCGGACTTAAAAAATTATGAGGAATTAATTATGAATATTTTTTAACGTTGCTTAATCATAGTTTTATGCCATTGCTTATAACAATGTTAATGTTTTGAAAGTTTATAGATAGCACATGACATGTGATGATAATATTGATAATAGATTGATTAATGATAATGATAATGATTATGAATATAATGTTAGATTATTCACGGACACTTTACTAGAGTCTTTAAAATTGTCCAAATGTTCAAATTGATTGTTGATTATTGACACTTCACTAAAGGTTTTTAATTGTCTAAATGTTTCAAATGATTGTTAATAATTTACACTTCACAACACTTTGTTTGTTTTATTGCTTCAAATGTTTCAAATTATCTATCGTCAATTGATAAGGCACAGATTCTTGATACTGCACGTTTCATTAAATTATTGTTTGTTTACTGATATTGATTATTTTCACTGTTTACACACTTCACTATGGTTTTATTTAATTTTATTTTTACCACTCGAATGATGCCGTCGTCAATAGGATGCAAATGTGTAGTTTTCCATAATTGTAGTGGTTTTAAAGTTTTTTCGAGTAGTAGAACCATACTACCGACCTTTGCTAAGTTTGATAGATTTTTGTGCCAATTGTTGCACAACCGCTTCCGATTCCTTAGTCTCTGATGAAGTTGATAGCATATTATCAGAGATTTCAAGCACGCAAGGATTTAGGATTGATGTTGGTGGTTTGTCAATTAGGAGATGATAGAGGTTTGAAGGATTGTAATTATTTGGATTGGAACCTTGTAAAGATAATAGTCTAAGATTTAATATTGTTTCAATCTGTGTTAATGATTCGCGAGATTTGCTAGAGTTTGCGGTAAATTGTTTTAAAGCTGATATTGAGACATGGATTCTGATTATTTAATTCTAATAATGGTAATGAGGTAGTGTCTCTTATTACCGTATTTGATTTATTGTCTTTTTTAGGTTCAAGATGTTCAGCGTTATAATTAGCTTGATTTAAGTTTATTGTTAGATTTTGTTTATTTAAAACTAGTTTTTCTGTTGTATTATTAGCTTTAGTTGATAAGTTATGATTACAGAAGACGTTTTTAATAACATTGCTTTTTGGATATTGAGTAATATTCTCATTTGTTAATTGTTTTGTTATTTGATAATTAGAATCTAATAATAGTACCGAGGTAGTTCCTCTTTTTACCGTATGTGATTTAATGACGTTTATAGTTTCAAGATGCGCAATGTTTTTAGATTTATTATTATTAGATTCATTGAGAGTTATTGATTCAGATGGAATCGAAATATAGTTGTTTAATGTTTTTGTATGATTGTTTACTATAATGGTTTTACTTTCGTACCGCGATTTTAGCAATTCCCAAACATTTATATAGTTGTCCGCGGTAGCAGGTAGAGAATCGATTATGTTACCTGCTTCGCCTTTCAAGCAAGATTTTAGGTAAGAATATTTTTGAGAATTGCTAATATTTGGGTCAATATGAATTGAATAGAATGAATTATAGAACTGTAACCAGTTAATATCTGTACCGTCGAAATGAGGTAAATTAATTAAAGCAAATTTATTATTGTTTGTTTGATATGATTTGTCACCAAGGCCACTATTTGAGCTAGGATCTGTTTTAAATGTTTTAATAGCTGTATGTAAAATTGAACAGCATTTAGTATAAGTATCATTGAAATCGTAAAATTCAGTATCTATCAAAAAGTCAATGTACTCTTCGTCATCAAAATGATTTGCAATTTGAATTATTAATTCTTGAAAAGTATCCAAAGAAGGTTTTAGTATTTCTAATATTTGTTTAAGCTCTGATATATCTAACTTGCTACTCTCATTTTCTCTTATTCTTTTACAAAAGCTATGGATTTGCGTCAAACGAAATTTCATAAACTCTTTTTTGATATTTAAATTTTCTAAAGGATCCATATTAACACAGATCTAGTACAATAATTTTAAAAAACGTTAGGTATGGATAATGAATAGGAAGGATTAAGAAAAAGGAGTGCTTAAATTAGACTGACCTTTGTGTTGTCGGCATTCTGTGTCCTCGCTTGATGTTAAGCTGATTTGGATTCAGCTTTTGTTTCCTTGATAATGTGCTGCTTGTTGTTTCACGATAATACACAACGCACTTACACTGAGATTTATTGTTAATCTTGATGCTAGTTTGATTTAATTGTTTATATTGTTGTTGATATAATCGTTGATTAAATTTGATTTTAGATTAATGTTTATGCGATGCAATGTATTATGTTAAAGGATGATTTAAATAATTACACTGTGCACTATAAGTTTTAGATTTTAGATTTTAGATTAATATTTATGCGATGCAATGTATTATGTTAAAAGATGATTTAACTAATTACACTGTGCACTATGAGTTTTAGATTTTAGATTTTAGATAAAGGTTTTTAACTTAATATGCGATGCAATGTATTACACTAGAAGATGAAGATTTAAATAATACACTGTGCACTAAGTTTTAGATTTTAGATAAAGGTTTTTAACTTAATATGCGATGCAATGTATTACACTAGAAGATGAAGATTTAAATAATACACTGTGCACTAAGTTTTAGATTTAGATTGTTTCTTTCACTTTCACTGGTTAATCCGGTTCGAATTGGACCAAAAAATGTTTATTAAAATGACCATTCGGTTTGAATGGCCAAAAAAGTATTTGTTGAGATAGGTTCAAAGTGTTTAAGAAGTTCGTGATCTATCTGGATGCTGCCGAACTCTATTGAACACTTGCACTTTGCCGAAGGACCAGATATATTTAGTTGTTGGCTATATCAGACCGTTTGAATAAAAATAAAAGATGTTGAATAACTGTTTGATTATTGTGTATTTGAAATATTAAGATTTATAGATGATTAGATAGAGGTTTGAAATAGATGATTTAGATTTGAGTGTTAATTTACGACTGCCTTAACTATATGAAATTTAGGTTGATACTAAATTATGTAGATTTTATAATTTTATATATTTTTCTGATTGGCCCATTTTGTGGAGTTAAGGACACCCCATTACAATTTTGGAACCAATCAGTGGTTATTACATTTATCAACCGATCAGGTATTGGTTGATAAATTGCATGATACGAAGAATTTAAACTTGATACAGGTAGTGCGAATTTCTTGGAATTATAAGGATTATAGTATGATATAGTTAGGGACAGGTGATAAAAATTCTAGGAAAAATGGATTACTGAATTTGCGACAGGACGCGTAACAATGAAAGGGATGGATGAGGGTTTATTGTCGCTATCCTGCATGGAGATAATAAAATATAATTATTATACCAGGGTTGGCAATGACGCGTTAACAGTATGGACAGCGAAAAGTATAAAAAAAACTTAAGATTTTCATTCCAAAGTAAATTTTGCTCTCATTTTTCATATTGTTTCATTTCCATAACTCTAACCACGCATGTCTTTAACATTCAAAGTTCATCAGATGCGAAACATTTGCAACAAAAATAAAAGTTACAATTCAATTTCTCTGAATAAACATGCCATTTTTTAAGAACTGACTCCCCATTTTTTATTTTCCCGATTATAATTTATTTATAATTTTTAACAAGTTCTGTTTCAACAAAATCAGCTCGTAATTGTTCGTCAATAATGCCCAATAATTAATTTAATCTTTCGCAGCTTTGCGCTTATGGGCAAACTAGATAATTTCTTTTTCGATTCCACCGTAACTTCAAACAAAGAAAAAATTGAACAAGTAGGTTAAGCAATAAACAGAGTTGTTATTTACTCATTTGCAGAGTAATTAATAGGTTAATTGTTTCTACTGATATCACATTGCAGTCTCCGTATCTATAGTTCAGTTAGAGTGCTCATTATAATTTATCAAGTATTCTAGATTTTATATAAATAATAAAAAATATAAATAACATAAATTTAATTTCCGAAACTCGTTTTGGCGCCCCTTAAGGCGTGCGCCCGCATTTTTTGCATGCATCGCATGCAAGGCAGGACCGGCCCTGTATATATATATAAAACAATGGTGTTGTCAAGCCGGAACTCGTCGGAACGTCCATTTTTGGGCCAGAACGCGTTTCGACAAAAAAAAATGAAAACGAATTGCTGAATTTTGAAAATGTCACGATAATATATGCGGATAAACTAATCCATCGAACAATTTGCTATTTGGAGTCACTAAAGGACGTTAAAAATGAATATAAACTCATAGAAGCATCAGAGGCTGTTCAATTGATGAAATTAAGAACATTAACTTTAGCAGATAATAATAAATACTATTATTAATAGAAATCAATTCCTTGTGTGTCTCATTAATAATATGAGAAGATCCAGAACCTATTTGGAATATTTTATAGAAATCATTAGTCTTTTATGTTAAAACTGTTAAAAATATTCATGCATTGTTTTTCGATATACTATTTGTATTTTATAATTAAACTATTTTTATTAAACTTTTCTATTATTGTAATAAACATACATAAATATGAACAAAATAAGATTTGTAATGATTTTTGTCTCGCTCCTTTTCGAAAACCGAACCGGAACAAATATGAGAACCGGTTCTGGAACTGGTTCTTTTGATTGTAGCGTTCCGACTAAATTTTGTTTAGCACAACACCACTGTATATATATATATATATATATATATATATATATATATATATATAACTAGTACATGTGTGTAACCTGTGTGTCATGTTCCCTTAGTAAGGTTGATCTAAAGCTTGAAAATAATCGGTTTCAAAATAATTTTCGCATCATGTAATGGACAATTTCCATAATTTGTCAATAAATTATCCCAACCATTCCAAAAAGTTCTAGACCTGTTGCGTACGGTTTACCGCACAACAACAATTTAATCGACTAAATCTTATTCATTCCGCCTAACACTTAATCAAATTAAACAGAACGGTGTCAGGAACACGGCGCCGTGGACTATATAATTCAATCGCTTTAACCCGTCTACCGATTTAATCTGAATGTTGTTCACAATCGCAGAAAGTCGTGCCAGTCAATGGGTGATTTCTCACATGAGTAGAGAACATTAGCGGGCACGAAAGTCTGGGACGAAGCATGTTATACACATATACACACATACAAACATACATACATACACACACACACATATATATATATATATATATATATATATATATATATATATATATATTAGAGTGGTTCTTAATATGGACATTTTCGAATTTCTTTGCTCAAATGCTTCCAAATTATTAACAAAAAATTCAATCAAAGTTTTGTATGGAAATAGCTTGGGAAAATTTTCAAAAATTTAAAAAATGTTTATTAGAGCGAACAAATGTTCAAATATATATTATATATACTGGTTAAATATAAATGTTCCTGTATACTAATAGTCTTGGCTAGAGTTAACCTGATGGGAAGCTGATTCCATTTAAAGTGATATTATTACCACACTTTTCTTTAAATCATTACTTTTTGAATTACAAAGCAAAATTCGATAATTTATTTGACTGAGACTGAAACAAATTGAGAGAGTGAAAAATTTTACAGCTTCCACAGATTTATATGGTACTTATCCCTATCAAAAACGGTTACATCTTCAGATTATAATATTCAATCTCTCTATTGTTTTGTGAAAATACTCTTTATAAACTATGTAGTTTGTGCGTATCGGAAAATATTTGTACGATGGGAAAATGAGATGGGTAGTCAACTCTTGATGAAAATAAATTATTTTTAACGTAAAATTCACGCTTTATCATAAGGTCATGAAAATATGAATCAAAATTGAGTACAAAAACCACTTACTGTCTGAAAGCATGTTAAAAATTTATTCGATTACTAAAGTTACTATTATAAAATAGATTTAGTGATTTGTATAAATAGTGAAAGTTTAGAGTTGTGTGCATTTTATAACTTTGCATGACAAACCTTGAAAAAAAAATCATTCGTTTTTTGAAGCAAAGAGAATTGTATGTATTTTTCAATTCCATATTAGAAAATGAATATAAAAAGTAGGGGAAAGTCCCCTAGTGGCGGACACCTAAGGTTATTTATAAATAAATCAAAAAATATTTTACGAAATGTTTATTAAATTAAGATTTATATTAGATAACGAAGATAGAAATGAAACGAAATTAACATAACCACAATCTTTGCTAAAAGATAATGAATACTATCAATCAAACTTTGGTATCAAAAATATGATTTTAAACAGTGGCACCTAGTACCGGACATTTCAAAATAACCTGCATGGAAATGTCTGCACATGTGTCTGTGAATGTCTGCACATGTGTCTTTGACGAATATTCTTAGTTATTACAAAAACCCACCCACCCTTTTGGCTGAGACACACCGATGCTCTCAGCTGGTGCATTCACCATTAGCTTTTCATTCTTTGACTAGGAAATACGAAATATGGAGATATGTAGTGACCGTTAGCACTCATAAAAAACAAAATTAATTAATTGTAATAAATTACGTGAATTCTCACAAGAAATATCAATAAGTTTACTGTCCGGCACTAAGGGACGAATTAGTGTTCGGTGCTAAGGGACAGACGTTTTCGTTCATTTGGTGGCACCTACTAAAATTGGTTAAAAGATCTAATAATATATTACCATTTTACGGATAACAATCAAGTACAACTTTTATCCTTGCATACCACTCAAATATAAATGCATAAATATGCTAGAATTACTTCCATTGATAGTTAGGTGACGCCGTGAATTTGCGCTTAAAACAGGAAAGGTTTGCTCTCGCCGTGGCCGTGTAAGTCACAGGCGAGGCTTGGCGCGTTATCCCGTACCTGTGTGCCCTCATGACCCTTTCACTTGTATTTTGAAATAAAAAGATTCATACTTGCTTAAATAATACGTGTTAAATAGAGTGTCCGGTGCTTGGTGACGTCCGGCGTTACGGGACTTCCCCCTATAAACTTTGGAGTATGAGAAATAGGAAGTAGCCGATTCTCAGACCTACTAAATACAAATATAAAATTTGGTATAAATCAGTAAAGCCGTTTCGGAGGAGTACAGAAGGAACATCGGGACACTGAAATTTTATGCACACACACACACACACATATACGAGGTGTGTTCAAAAAGTACCCGGAATTACTAATAATTAAATTTCGCGGGTCTGGAGTGTCTGATTGTCAAATTTTTTTTTTTATTGTGTTGGTATACATGCCCCTAAAGTATGATGAAATTTTCAGCTATATTCACTGTTTACTTTGTCTGTGGTAGTCGCTAAGGTTCGACGTGTTTTTCTGAGCTCGGCGATTTTTACAATGGAAGAATTGAAAAGTCAAAGAATTTGTATTAAATTTTGCGTAAAAAATGAAATAAAGTGTTGCAAAGTGCAAAAATTCACCAGATATGGCTCCGTGTGACTTTTTCCTATTCCCAAAGTTGAAGAGACCCATGAAAGGACGGCGGTTTTCCTCGATTGAAGAAAATCGCTGAGAGTGCTCAAGGACATATCAAAAAGTGAATATCAAGGGTGCTTCGAAAATTGGAAAAAACGCTGGCATAAGTGTATTATATCTGGGGGGGACTACTTTGAAGGGGACCACATTAATGTAGACGAATAAATAAATATTTTTTTGAAAAAACGAAAATTCCGGGTACTTTTTGAACAGACCTCGTATATATATATATATATATATATATATATATATATATATACATATACATATATGTGTGTACTTGTGTGTGTGTGTCTCTGTGTTTTGTATGGATGTATGGCGTGCGTCGGTCCCTTGACGGTAGGGTAGCACGAGGGTAATGAGCTCAATCTATATGCAGCGGGCGATGCGCAGGCGTCCTCACGCCCCTTTCGCCGCCGTACAGACAATGACAAAGGTTAAGCCTCGGCTTACCGAAGCAACATAAAATGCGATCAACTATCACATTAAAGAAATAACAATAACCAATTAATTGACTTTGAGATCTTCATAAGAAGTTTTGATATCAGTAAATTATTAAGAAATTGGTAGAATTATAACAAAATATATGCTAAACGAAAATCGACGCTCCGATGAGGTTAGTGTGCTATTTATAGAAACGATTAAATATTTAAAAACTTTACAATTCTTATACAAGGAACTTACCAATACATTTTAATACATTTTTTTAAAAGTTACGCATCAAACGTTTAAAAGACAAAATTAATAAAAATTAACCACAAATATGTTCTGCAAATAATTCTAAAAGTGATCAACAAGTTTTTATATTGTAGTTTAAATGACTTTATTAATGCTTTAATACGACTTATGAAATAATTTTAACAAATTCTTTGATTTGTAACAAATATATAGATTTGATTGAGGATGTGTACTATAAAACACATATATAGAAAAAGAGTTTGAATGTTTTCCGTTTATCTTAACGGAAAACATCCGCGCTTAATTTTCCCTCGTACTGTACAGGCGGACCCATTCTTCCTTTATACGGTTAACAAAAAAAATTTATGCATGATAGAATCCCAGAATAGAGTGAAAATAATCTCAACCGTGCTAATTGTAATTAGCATTTTAATTAATCTTGATTGTTATTGTAATTAATGTTTTAGACACCGTTCACTTTTGCAAATCAAAACATCTTCTGCAATTAATTTGCATACGAGTAGGATCGTATGAAAATGGAAGTACTTAACACATTTTTTAATGTAATAATAGTAACAATATTAGTGATATATGGAATCGTGTCTGAAGTCAAATTGCTAGAACTTCCCGCACCGTAAATTAAAATTTTTAAAAGCTTTAATTTTTTTCGATTTTTTGAGAAAACTTGGATTATGTTAATTTAAAAATTTTGGAATATTCTGAAAAAAATGGCTTATTTTAAAATTTAGATTTTTTATTTTAAAATCTTGAACCTTTTCAGGTCGGTTGATCCATACTGTCTAAAATGTCGAGAACATTTGTTTGAACTATATAAGTGAAATTTAAACATTATAATTCTGGAATAATTTAAACATTATCATCCCAACAAAATGTAAACTAGTGTTGCGCATGGCATCGTGCCTTAATGCAAATTCCTGGAACTTCCCGTACCGTAATTAAACATTCAATAAATAAAAATAATCAATAATTGACTTGAATAATTTCAAATAGATTATTTATTATAAATACATACTGTAAACTTATAAGTGCTTTTTAAATTAGGCGACAAGCATAATCTACAAACAACTTTGTGTATGTTTATTTTGTTTCTTTTTTAAATTTGATTTAAAAAGAATTTAGAAATTTTAAATTTTTTATTATTTGAAGTTTGTGGATTTTTTTTTTTAAAAACGTGTTTTTGAAATTTTTTGATCATTTGAAAATTATTGAAAATAAGCGATTTTTTTGAAAATTACGAAATATTCTCAATTTTTTGTAAGAAATCGTTTTTTTTTTATTTTTGATATTTTTTGAAATTTCTCAAAATTTAGTTTTTTTTAAATAGATTTCTGTAAAAACATTTTTTGCACACCGTCTACTCAAGCAAAATATTTTAATTAGAATTGAAATTAGTTTAATTGGAAGATCCGTTCTCTCAAAAACTGCGTAACCGCTTTTACAACATTTGCGCTTCAGACCTCCGAAATGGAAAAATTGCCTTTTGCAAAAACGCCTTGCGCTCTAGTACGAACCGAATGATTTTTGAATCATACAAATTGGTTATTCCATACTGTCGACAATATCTAGGACATTTGTTTGAACCATATGCGTAAATTTTAAAATTAAAAAACTTGATACAAAACCCAAAGAAATTGACACAAAATATGTGCACATATTATTAAAATCTTTATAAAATATCTAAAAATTTGAGGTGCATATGTACATACAATGCACATTTTTAACCGCCAAATGGCATTTTTTAAATTATTTTTATTGATAGTCCACAACCGCTGGAGCTGCATTTACAAAAATTCGATCAGTTCTTCGGTTAGTCAATATAAATAAAATGTTTTTTCGAATTATTAAAATCAAACTCTCCGTTCTCTAAAAAAAAACAATTATAATTTTTGGCACTCTTCCCCGTATCTTCGAAACGGGTAGGCCTGCCTTTGCCGAAAACTAATCAGCACGTCTCCTTATCAATACGAATCGAATGTTTTTTGAGTTATTCAAATCTGTTGATCCGTGTTTACAAATTCGTATCTTTATTCGACGAAAATTTGTATCTGTACACACACACGCCATATAAGTATAAACTAATCATAATTTAAAAACTCAGTTCAATATTTAATTATACAGTAATATGCATAAAGATATAATAAACTCACTAATAAATTTTATTCTATTTAATTAACAAAAATAAGTATTTTTTAAAAAATACGAAATATACTGAAATCATAAAGTACCACGAACAGTAACAATTGCAGTAGTAGTTTCTCAACGTTTTACTTCAATATATTCAAGATTTTTTTTCTTCTACCATATATATTTTTATAAATCTTTTATTCGAGTACTTTCAGCTATCAATAATTCGCAATATTTCAATTTGAAAACTATATTTTAAAGAAACGCACGTATCTTACAAGAACCATTAATTTTATCTAGTGGAGTTCGCTAGACCGAACCTACTTTCAATACAATTGCTTCAGAAACAGTTGATCGATCTTTTTAAATATAGGGATGGTAAAATAAATGATTATCGATAATAATATTATTTAAAACCTGACAAATTGCTGAAACTTCTCGTAGAGCAATATACATTTTTAAAAGCTTTAAAAGTTTTTGAAAACTTTGAAAAATTAGATCTTTGAAAATTTTGAAATTTTGTAAAAAGTCTTGAAAATTTGTCTATATTTTGAAATTTTTTATAAATTATGATTTGTTTTCAAAGCAGTCGCGTTGAGTATTTTCATTTTTTTTTATTTTCATAATTAGTGTAATCTTCTAATTATTACATGCCTAAAATGGAAGTGCGTGTGTGTATCTTCATGTGTGCGTATTTTGTGTGGAGTTATAGTAATCGCAAAAAATCGAAAATGAAAATTTTTATATATCTTTTCGTTTCAAAGGTTTCTGAATATTTTGGTATACCTTAGAAAAAATGGATGTATTTGTGTGTGTATGTGTATGTGTATGTGTGTGTATGTGTGTGTATGTGTGTGTGTACGTGTGTGTGTGTACGTGTGTGTGTGTGCGGATACAAATTTTCGTCGACGATTTAAGGAACACCGATTTGAATAATCCAAAAAACATTCGATTCGTATTGATAAGGAGACGTGTTGATTAGTTTTTGGCGAAGACAGGTCTAGCCGTTCCGGAGATCCGAGGCATAAAGTGCCAAAAATGGTAGCTCAGTTTTTAAGAGAACGGGGCGTCTGATTTTAATAATTCAAAAAACATTTTACTTGTATTAACGAAATGAACAACTAGTAAGGCAGGTCTAGCGGTTGTGGACTATCAATAAAAATAATTTAAAAAAAATGCCCTTTGGCGGTCAAAAATGTTCATTGGACATATGTACATCAAATTATCAGATATTTTATAGAGATTTTTAATTTTGAAATTTATTTATATGGTTCAAACAAATGTCCTCGACATTTTCGACAGTATGGAATAACCGATTTATAAAATTGAAAAATCATTCGATTCGTACTCGATCGCGAGGCGTTTTTGCAAAAGGCAATTTTGCCGTTTCGGGGGTATGGAGCGTAAAGAGTGTAAAAACGGTTAAGCAGTTTTTGAAGAAACGGATCATCCGATTAGATTAATTCAAAAAATATTTTGCTTGAGTACACGATTCCCATCTAGTAACTACTTTCTACTTACACTAAAACTTATCAATTGATACAAGTTAGTGTAACTTATATAAAGGTAGTGTATTAAAATTATATTAATATCAAATTATATTTTCTACTTCTAAATCAATTCAATTTAAAAAAAAAACATTTTGTTAAATATTATATACATATTATACAAATATTATATATATATATATATATATATATATATATATATATATATATATATATACATAACATTTTGTTAACTATTTCATGTAGGCATTTTACATGTAGGTATTGTGTCAAACATATTTATTGCTAACAACAATAACAAGTACTTTAAAATATAATACAGAAATAAAAGAATTAATACTATTCTCAAAAAAAAAATTACACAGTAAAATGAATAATTGCACAATACACAAAATACGCATAAGTTTTATTCGCTCTGAAGGAAATTCATAGTGAGGAGCCAAGTATCAGTTGCCGCTAAGGATCGATCAGGATATTTTTAATGGCGTATTTGACATACCAAACTATTTTTGTGTATATTGGTCAAGGGCTAAGATGTTACTATTGGGGTGGTTCCAGCATTTGAGGTAATAGTTTCCAGTAAGCTTCTTTATTTGGTCGAGTACTGGCGGTACGTCAGTGTGTTCATGTATATATTTTGTAGAGTAATAGTGTCTCGTCAGTGGGTCTCTTGATTTATTAAGTACTAGTCGTAAGGCTGTGTTTTGTACTGTTTGTAGTCTTCGTAGTTTAGTCTTTGTTATCGCGTCCTATGCTGAAGCGGCGTACAACAGTATTGGTCATATTATTGTCAAGTTAAACGTCCACTTGTTATTCACGCTTAGCGGGCTATTATGATTCAAGAAAGATCTCAGCATATTTACCATCCTAAACGTCTGTCCAATTTAAGCTAAGTCTATGGTCCAAGGTCACTTCAAGGTATTTAAAAACCATGAACCATCCAAATTCGTGACTTATTACCTTTGTTTTCGTCCAAGTCAGTCATTATATGACTTATGACATTTGTAAACAAAAAAGCTTTAGTCATCGGTGAGTTTATTTTGATTTTCCACTTGTTCGTATAGTTTGTCAATGTATCTATGTGTCTCTGTTTTTTGTGATTAGTAGTCTTGGTAATCTAGATAATTTAAAAATGACAGTGTCGTCAGTAAACATCAGTAGTGTTCAGTGGGAATGTCATAGATATAGATAATAAACAGTGCAGTCTCAGGATTGAACCTTGCGATACTCCAGCCGTCATTTGCCTAACCGTCGAGTGCATGTTGTGTATTTGTATGGTGAAATTAGAATCTGTAAGGTATGAATGAAGTAGTTTTGTAATGTAGGGTAAAAATTTGAGGGTTATGAGTTCATGTATTAGTCCGTCCGTCCAGATTGTGTCAAACGCTTCTTCTAAGACAAGCAACACTAATTCCGTATGGCTTTGTCTGTTGAAAGTGAGTAAATTGAGTAATATCATTGAAGTTTTTCACGAAGTTATTTGGTTCGTTATTCGGGTCAATAGTATTATTGACTTTGTCACGTTCGGGGCTTTTCTCTTCGGTAGTTTTCTGATTATTGCTTTGATTTCGGAAACTCCGGTAGAGTCTATACGTAAGATTTTGTCGTTAAATCAGTTGAATAGATTCGTGCAGGACTCGTCCCTGGTCAGCGTTTGGCATATTGACATTTTGTGTGTAAATGATTTCAAAGTTTGTTGCTAATAATTTCGCTTTGCCCGCTGGTGTCGTGGCGTAGTTGTTATCGCTAGTATTTTCCGTGCTAGTCTTTCAGTGGTTTTCCAAACTTTGTGTGGGTCAGTGTTAATGTTTTCTAGTTTTTTAGTCCAAGTTTCGTTCCGTTAGTCGCGTATTTCATTAAAAATATTTTTTGTCAGTTATTTATGTATTCATTTAGTAGTGTGTCACCACTATGTTGCCACAGTTTCTTTATATAATTTTTTAATTTAAATGTTAGTATTATCTGTTCAGGTAGTTTGTCAAATGATGAAGTTTTTGTGTTTCGTAGCGGTATTGTACGTTGGATAATGCCTGTGATCGTCTATGTAAGATGTGTCACAGCGCCCTCAAAGTCAGTATTGATCTCAATAGGTATCGTGTGTGATATAGTGTCTGTAATAATGTCTCTGAAAAGTGATCAGCTGGCTCTGAAATAATCTAAAATTGTATGTTCAGAAGTCTAGTCAACGTCGAGTTTGCCAGAAATTGTCACGGAAATAGGGTTATGATCGGAGTTAAAATCTATTCTTGTTGTCGGTTTGGAAAATACGTGTAAATTTTTTGTAAGCGTCAGGTATTGTGCTATAATGGTTGGTCGGTACAGCAACATATTTGGTGGGCGTATCAGTATAGGTAAGTTGTGCGTCTGTGGTGTTGTGTTCGGTCAAATATTCATAAAATATGGTTCCGTTATAGTTCCAAAATATGTGTTGCACGTTAAAGTCTCCTGCAATTAAAAAACGTACATATATGATTCGAGTAAGTTTTGTAAGTCTATATGTAGTAGTGCGCTTGCCTGTATGTAAATTGACACAATAGTTATTTTATGACTTTTCTTATAAACATTGATGACAGTAATTTTTTAACGACCTGCTGTCAGGTTTGGCACTTGCTTGTGCTTGATGCAAGATCTAATCAAAATCGCAGTGCTCCCCGATCCGCGTGCATCTGTCTGTCTGTCGTTTCTGTAATTTCTGTAGTTTTTAATGTATAGTCCTTTCATGGATTTCAAATGTGTTTCGTTAATCAGTACAATGTCCAGGTCATAGTTTATTATCGTCTATTTCAATTTGTCGACGTAGTTTTTGAGTCCGTTAGAGTTGAAGTGCATTATGTGTATGCTGCTGCAGCGGGAATGTTGTTAGAAAGTTAAGTATAGTGGTGTATTTGTCGTTATAAGTTATGATTGTGTTTAGTGACTTCGTCAGTTTTTAAAGCTTATTGAGAATTAGGTTGACTTCAGGATCAGCAAATAGCTTCCTGGTCTCACCCATAGCAGCAAAAAATTGCTCCGATGTATTCAGGTTTGGATCTGACTGGCTAGTGTCAGGCCGGATCGGTGATAGTACAGTCTGAATCGGTGATAATGATGGTGCATGCTGAATCGGTAATGGTAAAGACTAGACCGGAGTTTGGAATGATGAGGATACGCAGGTTTGGCGTTTGGGCCAATGCTGATGGGATTTAGAGCTGACGAGAAGCTCCTCGTCAGCGGCACTGGTGTTGATACTGGTCTGTATATTTGTCCTCCTAAAAGCGTGACTTTCCTTCTTCTCCTCGCAGTTAAAGAGTTCAGTGCACTTAGAGTAGTAATTCTGATGCTCACTCTTACTATTAACCCACGTCGGTGCCTCATTTGGAAGTTTTTGGCAGGGCCCTAATGCGTGCACATTAAGGCGCTTCATACACATGTACTTTAATTTGCACGGTTTACGATGGGTATCCAAACTTGCGGCATTTGTATTACTGCAACGCTCTGTTCTGCGGCCTATGGTGGGCACATATTCTCCCAGGAGAATATGTTCCCACCTATGTTGGCTATCAGCCTTAACTCCGACATACCTCGGTTTTTATCGAAAAGAATAATAATATATATGGCCAGCTTATATTGACTACCATCAGAGGTTTTTCGCTTTATCTACACTATTTGTCTAGCTTTTAACCCCGTCGACAGAAGATCTTCATAGACCGCGAACTCTGCAATCGACAGATGTAGACCAATAATAGATATTTTCTTGGGTATGTCTTCTTTGCAAACTAGTAATAAAATTGATAATTGCAGTTTAAAAAGTCAGTAATTTTTTCATGTTTTTTTTTCAATATCAGTAAATATTTTGTGAATAATTTTTAAGATATTCGTATTTAAGATTGGTTTTTGAAGTCTCTTGCAGTTATTTCATGATCTTAAAGTCGAGATGTTCTTTAATAATAATCGTTGGAATTTTTACCTCTTTAGCGGTGCTGTTTTTAAGTCACACGTTCTGAATGACTGAGGTAGATGGCTGCGACTTAGTAATAATATTCTCAGGCTTCTTGTTCCTCTTTGGCCTCTTTCGGCGTGTCACGTTCCTGTATTCTTCTATCTACTTGTCCGAATCCATATCTGCCCGGTCTGAAAATGCATCATACTTTTTTTTGAGAGCGCTGCTCGTCAGCACTTGTGATATAATTATCTTCAATTTTCACCAGGCGCTTGCCCGGAAATTTCACTGGTACTACTCCTCACCGCACTAATTTTAAAAGTTCAAAAATAAAAAAAACTGCTTAATTTAAATTTTGGAAAACACACTCTAATAGATTCTTATTCTCATTCCATTACCAACCCCCAATACAGAGTTTGGTAATAAAAGTAAGCAAAAGCACTTTCACCTTTGTAATTTTGTGGAAGCGGAGCTTGTCTCTTACAATTTGGACTTATTCCCAACTGATTATACTCATACTTGAAAAATTATTGTAAAATGTATTATAAGGTCTAATCTTTGTCAAACATCAGATATTTCCGAACAATTCGCTGGTATGTGACCAATAAAACCAATTCTAAATACATCATTGTTAAACATGTTAGCAAAAAATATTGGACGTAACACCAAATACTTGGTTTTTTATAATAAATTTTGTATTGTGCTCTTTTATTCAAAACCTTAATTTATTAATTTCATATGTTTTTTGATTAAAATAAATTTTAATGGAATTTCGATTAATAGTATTGAACTGTTGATTGTCGTATCCGATTCCAATTTTAATCTAGTGGATTTTAATAAAAGCCGCAGCAAAGCGTGACCCGGTAAGCTAGTATATATAAAAGCTATATTTTTGCTGTTCGAGCGGTTTACACAATATTGATTTCCAAAACCTAACATACAAATGGCACCAATGAAGAATATAACATGCGTTTGACTTCATGCATATGTTATGATAAGTGCTACAATCTGTTGTCACTTATGTAACAATTCTGACCGTTTGGACGTTAGATTATAAAAATTATTTTTGCGTAAAACGCTGTTTGACAATTTTTGATTACCAACTCATGCAATATCACAACATGAGTAAAAAGTTCGCCTGGCCATCGTGTCATTGCCTACTCTAATCTGAAACATATTCAGTAAAAATTCATGGACTATAACTGTATACGTTGAATCGCCGATTCAATTTCAAGCACATTTGACTTTCGTGTTAGTACCAGGTCACCCTTTTAGTAGATACGAATTTATTGCTATCCGGCTTTTATTCAATACTTCAGAAAATGCTCAACGTATCGTATTCGGATGCAGATTTATGCTGCATGAAAATGCCAATGCCAATGCAAGAAACATTTATCCCGTGCGCGAAACAACGAGAAAAGAATAATTTGATCACTGAACCTGAAACCTCCTGATTGTAAAATCAGAGCTGTAGTCAATAACCCATAAGTAAGTCCAAGAAATAAAAATTGAATATTATATATTATTACTACTTTAGCATTCTAATAAGTTTTGGATATAATAGTAATTTATGAAATGAATCTGTAAATCTAACTGAATATCAATTCTAGCATACTAATATAGTTTGGATATTAAATTTTAACTTCAGCGATTAAAATATCTGGAACTGACGAAATTATAAATCAAAAATCATGGCATAATCCAAAATAGTTCAGATCATTCAATATGACTAGTTGAATAATTAACATTAGCTAAGATATCTAATTTATTAGTAAGTTTTATTCTTTATATATATATATATATATATATATATATATATATATATATATTGATATATGCTTCTTTTCCGAACAATAAATCCAATAAATAAAAAATAATTTGTTTTTTGTACATGTTTAATTACGACGTTTCGGAACTAGATGCGTTCCATCATCAGATTTCTTCTGTCAAAAACATTTTTTTATATAGACTAACTCTATTAATGATGAAGAATACAGAATATTAGGTAAAAAAGTTTTTTTAATATAAAGGAATGGATTATGTACCAGATAAGAGTAAAAAAATGTATATAAAGATAAAAATAAAAATAAAAAATAAAAAATAAACAAAATTAAAAAATATAGGAAAATAAAAAATAAAATTGAGTTGCAAAAATTAGTTACCTGCAATATTGATCTATATATCCATATCACTAATTTTTTTGTTACAAAACACTTGGAAAAAATTTTTTGGGAGTATTCGAAAAATTCGAATTCACACGACTAAGTTACTGTCTGTAATTCACTTCTGTTACACAGATGTGTCTTTTGACCATAAGGTCCAAACGCGAATATAACTGGCATATTGTAAACTACAGAAAGAGACCAGATACCCCAACAGAATTACTGAGTAGGTAGTTAAAAACAAAAGAAACACCGGAATATTGGGTCTGTAGCCCAACAAAAACAAAAAAAACTATTTTGAACTACTACAAAAAATACCTGAACCGACAGCAAACAATCAAATAGAAAACAAACTTAAACCCCCGCCTATATTCGTCCACAAGGTCGACGACATTAAAACCACTTGTCGGACTACTAAATGAAAACGCACCAAATAAATACACAAACAAAATATTAAGTAATGATAAAGTGAAAATTAAATGCGTTGATGCTCATACCCACAAACAAAATTTTATAACTCCTCAAAGAGAGAAATACCAAAATGCACTCATTTCAAGACAAGAGCTAAACGACATTTAAAGTATTTGTGAGGAACCTGCACTACAGTACTGATATCGAAGATATTAAAACCGAACTAGAAACACTAAGTTATTAGGTAGTCCGAATTTACAATATTAAATATAAAATAACAAAAGTTGAGTTTATTTCTAACAAAACTCGAAATCAAACATAATAATTCAGATATTTACAAAATAGAGTTTTTCAATCGAACCAAAGTTAATATCGAGCCAAAGAGGCCGGTTAGAGATCTCCCACAATGTAAAAGATGCCTTTGGATGGACACACAAAATCTTATTATAAAAATAAAATCTTATACAAGCTACAAACTCCCGTATTATTAATAACATCAACAACAATGAGAAGAGCTTAGAAGATAATACCGTTAATCATCAAAACAATTCACAAAATAACATAAGCAAAATCAAATCCATGATAAAAACGCTAGTAGAACAAATGAGTGTAATGCTCAATTTGTTAACACACGTAGTACGACAGAGCTGTAAACAATGGATTTTTTACGTTTAACAATATGGAATGTTAATGGTCTGGGACAACATCGCATGAAACTTGAACCTTTTCTGCAAGTACAAAAAATTTATATTATGCTTTTATTGATATATATAGTTACAACGAACAAGTCAACTGGGACAAATTCCAAATTAATTTGGATGCAGCTCTAACCTGCAATCTACCATTCAAAACAGAAAACAACTTATGGTAGATGTCGCAGTTTGTTATCTGACAGAAACATTAAAAGACGTTGCTGTTAAATGCTCCAAACCACCACCGCTAACAAAACCTAGATTGCCCCCATAATATAAAACTTTTAATTAAATATAAACAAGAGATCAGGCGGAAATGGCAGCAAAGTAAAGCTCCAGCAGATAAAACCGAACTAAATCGAATAACTAAAACGCTTAAAAATATGCTCAAAGAATAGAGGAATACTTCATTCTACAATTACGTTACAAATTTTGGATGTTACAGATCATTCACTCAGGAAAGCCACTAGAGACCTCAAAAGATCAACGTCACATATACCTCCTATACAAAAAAGCGACAATACATGGGCGTGAAGATTCGAAGAAAAGGTCCAATTAATCGCAAAATACTTCAAGTATGTCTTTACACTCAATTCATCACAGTGCAATCCGGCAGGCAAAGGACAAATCAACACTATATTAAACGACAATTAATTAAAACACAGAAAAATAAACAAATTTAACACCTCTGAAATAATTGAAGTGATCTGTAAAGCAAAATCGGATAAATCGCCAGGTATTGATGGCATTACCATATCTATCCTGAAACGTCTTACCCCAAAGGGTTTCAGGTTTCTTACAATTATCTCCAATTCTATTTTGAGAATCAAAATATTTCCTTCAACCTAGAAAACGGATAAATTAATATTAGTCTCAAAACCTGGGAAAAACCCGCACCTTCCTTTAAGCTACAGAGCAATAAGTCTACTATCAATATTGTCAAGAATATTCGGAAAATTGCTCCTGAAAAGAATAAGGCCCTGTCGAGAAAACATAGAAGCAAATTCTCAACACCAATTTAGATTCAAAGAAAAACATTCAACAGTTGAACAGATACATCGCATTACAGACAAAATAATGAACGCACTTCAACAGATTTTTTTCTGCTCAGCGCTTTTCTAGACATTAGCTAAGCGTTTGATAAAGTCTGGCACCACGGCCTGTTATACAAAATTAAGAAGATTTTTTCCACGGACATCTTCACTCTACTGAAACCATACCTGTCGACAGTAAAAATAGATTTTTTACTGTCAACATTAGAGACACGCATTTTTCGCTTCATTTGGCTGCTTCTGGTGTACCGCAGGAAAGTATCCTCGGACCTTTTTTCTACTTAAATTTTACTGCAGATATCTGTCAAACTACTTCAACCATAGTAGCCACTTACGCAGATGGCACAGCCATACTTGCAATACATAATGACCCATCAAAAGCATCTGCAAACCTACATCCTCATTTGTCAATAATCGAAGACTGGTTTTCACTATAAATATTCGAAGTCAACAATACCAAATCTATTCACATTACCTTTACTGTCATCTAGTAGCTGTCGGAAAATGTAGCTGTCCTTCAGTTAACTTGTTTAATTCAACTTTACATGTCATCAAGTATTTGGGACTGCACCTAGACTCGAAACTTACCTGGAAATATCGCATACAAAGGAAAAGACAAAAACTCGAAGAGTCTCGTAGAAAACTTTACTGGCTATTGAAAAAAAATCCAAATTAACACCATAGAATAAGTTGTTACTGTATAAAGTAATGTTAAAGCCAATATGGTCATACGAAAATCAACCGTGGAAAACATCAAAGAAATCAACCAACACAATCATCCAAAAATTCCAAAATAAACTCCTGAAAGAAATATTAAATGCTCCTAAATATGCACCAAATTGGCTCATACATAAAGACCTCAATATTAATACAGTACATGAGAAGTTCCTAATCCATAGTAACAAATACAAAAAGAGACTCGTAAACTACCCAAATTCATGCGTAAAACACCTCTTAAGTGTCCACAGAAATAAAAGATTAAAGCGGAAAAGACCACTCTCGGACATACCGAGATACCGTCATACCCGGACGACGCCGATTTAGACATTCTACAAAGGACTATCAAAAAATTGGCTGATATTTTATTATACAATAGGCGCAAATATGTGTGAAAATAAAAAAATAAATAAAAGAAATAGTAATATGTATAAAAAATTGTTTTTGCAATTTTTAGACATTATTAGTTCTACCGCATTCATTAAATCACTGAAACTAGTGGTGTATGGCATCATGCCTTAAGGCAAATTGCTGAAATTTCACGTTTCGTAATTAAATAGTCGAGGAATGAAAATAATAATTGTTTTAAATAATTTAAAATAGATTATTTATTATAAATGCATACTGTAAATTTATAAGTGCTTATTAAATTGGGCGACGAGCGTATTCCACAAACAACTTGTGTATGCTTACAAGTGTGATTTTTTTTTGAATTGTTTTTTTTTTTGATAATTTAGATTTTATTTAAAAATTTGGAAAGTTTTTTAAATATTCGAATTTGTTTTGAATTTTTGAAAAAAATCGTTTTTTTTTTTAAGAAATTCTGAAAATTTCTAAATTTTTGAATTTTTTTTTGTAAATTTCGAAATATTCACAAATTTTTGTAAGAAACCGTTTTTTTTTTAATTTTGATATTTTTTGGAAATTTTCAATCTTACAAAATGTTTTGTAAAAGCATTTTTTGCACACAGTGTATGTGCGGATACAAATTTTAATTGACGATTTCGGGAACACAAATCAACCGATTTGAAAAAATCAGAAAGACGCTCCATTCTTTCAAAAACTAAATTACGTGGTTTGGCTTTTTTTCGTAATTTTTGAACCTGCCTTTGCCAAAAACTAATCAACGCATCTCCTTATTGATATGAATCGAATGTTTTTTGAGTTATCGAAATCGGTTGATCCGTGCTCCCGAAATTGTCGATAAAAATTTGTAACCGCGCACACACACGCATACACACATACATCAAATTTTTCTGAAGCATGCCAAAATGTTCAGAAGCTTTAAAAACGTAAAGATAAATAAAAAAATCATTTTCGACTTTTTTGCGATTACTATAACTTGCCCTAAGGGAAGTTAAAAATGTTGGAGAAATCCATTGCACAGGCCATTTAAGGAGAAAAGAGCCAGAAAACTAAATTTATAACATTTTCATTATCATCTCGGAAAATTTCTAGATCGGATATTTTGTCAATATAGTTTATTTTTCTCCGTTTTTTTTTTGCAATTTGACCCCTGACTTTGGCTTTGGATTCGTGTTCAGCGGTGAGAAATACATTGGAAAACGTATGTGGCAAGCACAGTACTACATAGAAACTGTTAACGATTAAATTTCATAATATTTATGATCTACAACTAAAGAGTATTATAATAATTAATAATTAAAAATAACAAATATATTATAGCGACAAATACTTTAAATTGAATTTTATTAACGATTTTTTTCGCTAAAGCAAAAGTAAATGTATCGTTCACAACAAACATTACAGCAAAGACCAGACATCCTGAACATTAACTAACATTTGCAATTACAGGGCATCTGCTGGCATTGTTGGTGCACCAGCTGGACGGGCCATGACGATGTGATCAATTCGCAGCACGGTGCAGGCCGCCTGTGTGGCCCTTTTAAGGGCCCAATGTTTAACAACCAATGCATCAAGTACATCTCTCTCCACCACGTCGAAACAAGTAACAGCTGTATCTATATGTAAACATACATTATGTAAAAATTTGATAAAATGTAAAAGCTTTGATATGTAATAACAAACTTTAATCGTGCTTGTTTATTAAGTTTGAAGTTTTGAACAAAAAAAAAATTATTCAATTATTATATCTTGAGCCAGCGATGGCGATATCGGTTCGAACGTGGTGGTGATATCGGTTCTATTCCCGCTATCGCCAAAGACCGACATTAGGCAACATTGATGTCAAATTTCCACTTGAGGTTACAGATTTCAAATATAGCCTTAAGTGAAAGTCACCTCTTGTAAGTATAGTTGCATATATATAATAAAAAATCTCAACAAATACTTCGAGTATAGTTAATTAGACATAATTCGATTGGACAACTATCGGGTTGCCATCCATTAAAAAATCCATATAATAAAGTCAAAAACAATTACTGAATGTCTTAAGTGTGCCAGATTGTAATTAAAAAAAATAATTATTATGTCTTATACTTATAAATCGGTCGATGATTTGAATAAAAATATTTAAAAATGTACACATAATTAAGTAATATTTTATGATGTAATAATGCATAACTGTTAACATACAATTCATAGTTTTGAAAAATACACCTTCATACATTATAAAAATGCAATTAAACATGGATAATATAGTGCACTAATATTTAATGCATTAATATTGCACGAGTTTTACCCAAAATAATTAAATAAAATCATAATAATAATAAATAAATTAAGACTTTACTCCGACAAAGTATTAATCGGGATCGGTTTACTCCGAAGGTAAATGATATATACTTTCACGCATCATATTTATATAGTTTTCACAATTTTTAAATTATTTAATGTGAATGCTGATTACTTCAAAACCTTACCCGAAAAAGATTAAACTTAACTAATCGATTTTCTTTACTTCGTATATTTGCATCATGACTATATCATCTTTATATGGTAAGTGGTGTTAATGTATCAATAAAATTTAGATAATTGCGTAAGAACCGATATAACGATCTTCAATTAATTAGTTAATCGAAAGTGCTTATAATAAGATTAGTATGTATTGTTAGTGTTACTAGTGTGATTTAATGTTAGTTATTGTTATGTATTGTTACTATAACAAGTTAACAGTTTGTAAGATATGCGAAAGTCAACCCACAATCTGTTTCATATTTCGGTTGCTAGTATAGACGGTGCAAAGTGTATACAAAGTTCTATATATATATATATATATATATATATATATATATATATTCTATTATATTATTATATATTTCTGAAGACTGTAATCTAAGGAGTTGGAAGACGCTGGTTGTGAACTGAACTATTTCCTTCTCCAAATGAAAATAAAACCTTCTCCTCTGAACTTGGTAATTACAGCATTCGAAAAAAATATGGTTTAAGGATTCTGGTTGACTCCCACAGCAACATGTATCATCCAGTAAAATATTGATTTTCTTCAAATGTTCCTTATGTTTTCCATGACTGGTTTTCAATCTACATATTGTTATGATAATCTTTCTTTTCTTATTTACTCTGTCGAGCTAAGATGTATGTGCCACATTTCTAACAAGGTGACCATATTTGCGCCCTGGGTTCTTAGTGAGTCTGTATAGTTCGCCTGCCACTCTTGTTTGGCCATGTTTTTTGCTTTTTGCCTGTAATCTAGTGCCGGGACTTTTTCATAACTTTCTCCAACCTAATACGCCTGTTTAGCGAAGATGTCAACCCCCTACCAAGTTATTCATTTTAGATCCATCTGTAAAGAAGTATCGGTAGCCAAGCCATATGGTATCAATTTTTTGTCCAAAGAGTTCATCACGTTCTTTGGAATTTAGTATGTCTATATTCACTAACTCTCTGTTTAGATGAACGTTTTGAGTAACTCCCGAAAATTCTTGTTGATACATAAAACTTAGATGTTTAGGATTTTTTATTACATCATTCAGGTTGTCTGATATAACCTTTTCGCTGAGAAAAGATACCTATCCTCAAGTTTCCTTAAACCAATGTACAATACCACAAACCGATGTGATCAAATACCTGGGCATGCACTTGGACTCCAGACTAACTTGGAAGCAACACATCAAAGCCAGAATATAACAAATCAAGTTCAAAGCCTAAGAAATCGCTCTCGCTGCATGATAAAGTATTGCTATACAAATGCGTCATAAAACCCGTTTGGACTTACGATATCGAGTTATGGGGATGCGCCAGCAAATCCAATATAGTAATGTTGCAGAGATGTCAAAACAAAACACTAGGAAATATAGTCAACGCACCGTGGTACATAACTAACCACGCTATTCATAAAGATTTAGATATTCCATACGTCACTGATGTCATCAAGGACAGAAGTTCGATCTACCTCTCAAAAATTGAGTGCCACTACAACCAGCTCATTGCTTCTCTAATCAACTCTTTATCTCTAAGAAGACTGAAAAGATGCTGGCCAAGCGATCTTAAATGAAACACTAGGCTTCACTCATTGGAGTGGAACTCTAGTTAATTATTTCTTTTTTTTTTCTTTTTCTTTATTATAATTATTTGTGTTATTATTATTTTTTTATTATTATTTATTCATTATTATAATTTTTCTTTTCTCCTTTGTGTCACAATAGCTTATAAGATAAATTGTATCTTGATTGCTATTTATAAATAAATAAATAAAAAATTAGGTATTCTGAGAATTTTTCAAGATTCTTAATCAAAATAGGTTTCTGCTTGTTTCGCCAGTAATCTCTAGACGCAATGAAAAAATACAAGTTTTTAAATTGTTCTGGGATATTGTTGCAGTCATTGTGTAATTTTCTCAACAAAAAGTAGTCCGGTAACATATTTCTTCCAATCTTCAATGGAAGTTCAGCTGCCTCTACTCCTAAGATATTAGTAGACGTGATCTCATTGCACCTAAGCAGGTTCTTAGAACCGAATACAGTATTTTGTCTAGTTTTATCAACAGCAGTTTTGATTCATTACCGTATAAAAAACTCCCATAGTCTATAATAGATCTAATTAACCCTCTTTAAATTCTAATACAAATAGTGGGATCCGCCCCCCCCAACTGGCATTTGCATTCGATCTGAGAATGTTTATTCCTTGTTCCGTTTTTAGTGTTATTTTATTAATGTGTTCTTTGAATGTTAGTTTATCGTCCGATACAGAATTTTAATTACTCTATTCAAAGGTATTCTAAGATTGCTAATTAATAAGGAGGTTCCATCAATCACTTTTTTACGTCTACAGAATACTATAGCTGATGTTTTTGATCTGGATATACTTGATTTGTAAACTAATAACCACTGTTGCATTTGGATCATTGAAAGGCTAATGTGTCTTAAGCATTCATTCATAGATTCATGTGATGTACAGAAGTTTATGTCATCTGCATATTGCAAGATTTTTGTAGATCCACTAAATGCCTTGTCTAGATCAGCCAAATATATGTTGAATAGTAAAAGTGAAAGTATTGATCCCTGTGCTATTCCTTTATTTGTAATGCGCGGCCTATGTAATTTAGCTTTTAAGAATATATGTCTATCCGTCATCATTTTCATAATAACATTTTTGACACTATTTGGAATATTGAATTTTTTTAGTTTATCATTTAGGATTTTGTGATCAACACCATCATAAGCTTTATTTATGTCCGTAGAGATCAACATTAAGAAGTTGTTGTTGGAATTGGACATTTACGAGCCTTGTTAGGTAATCCGTAGTGCCTCTGCCCTTTCTGAAGCCATATTGAGTATTGCTTAATAAGAATTGATTTTCTATATGCCATTCTAATCGATTCTTTGAAATTATCTCGAAAGTCTTATTAACACATGACGATAAGACTATGAGTCTGTAAGATGTAGGGTCTTGAGGATTCTTATTGTTTTTCAAGATAGGAACTATGATTTGACATTTCCAGTCAGGCGGGATGTAATTCTGAAGAATAATTTCATTGAATATTTTAGTTTGGCCTTTTTTGGAAGGTTATGAATCACGACATAGTGAATATTATCGATTCCCAGTGAAGTATTTGAATTCTTTTTGATAGCTCGTTCAGTTTCTTCCAATGAGATGGGCAGGAACGAATGATCCACCGTAAGAGAATTATTGTCGTACACAGGAAAGGTCTCGTTTCCGATTGGAACTAACGTATCTAATAACTGTTTCATAAATATTTCTTCAAACGTAGTCCTTTTGTTAAGTAATTGATAGTTTTAATTATTAATCCTTTTAACTGTCTTCTATAGTTGTCCAATATTGGTCTCTTTGTTTAACTCGCTGACAAAATTAATCCAACTTTCTTTCTTACTCTTTTTAAATATTAATTTTGCTCTGGCATTCACTTCGTTATATTTTTGGAAATTTTGGTTGTTATTATTTTTTATATATTTTTATACGCTTTTCTTCTATCGAGGAATATTTCCTGACATTCATTATCCCACCATATTGCTGGCCAATATTTCCTGATGTATATGGCTTTTTGTTTTTTAATGCATAATTCATTTGGAATATTTAATATTTTTAGAAATTCGTCATATAAGTTTTCTATTGTTTGATTCATTGGTATGTTATCCATCATTGATTCTATTAAGGATGAGTATGTTTTTCAATCCACATTTTTTCAATCACACTATTTAGTCGAAGGATTTATGTAAGAAATGGTGTTCAACATCATCTCCAGTGCTATAATAATTAGGATTTGATCCGATCCTAGTGGTTCGAGAACAACTTTCCAATCTACTCTCATTGCTACACTTGGGGAAAATAGGGTTAAATCTATGACTGATGATTTTTGAAAAGGTTTTTTGATTGTGGTATGTGTTCCATCATTTAGCCTAATAAGATTGGCTTCTTCTATTAAGTTATATAACATATTTCCTTTGTTATCACATGTTTGGCAACTCCAAGCCGTGTGATGCACATTAAAATCTCCAATTATAATGCATGGGGACTTTATCTGTTGTACAATATGTTGTAAATATGGGTGATCATTATTATGGTTAGGGGCACAATATATACTTGCTATCATTATTGGAACTGGTGACTTTATCTGAATAGCACAAATTTGAATTTTGTAGTTGTTATTTGATATCTGAATTTGTTTGAACGAAATACTATTGTTTATCAATATAGCTGATCATCCGTAGCCGTCAAATCTATCATCTCTTATTAGATGGTAGTTGTAAAGATTTTAGTTTAGCCATGTCTCTGAGAGACATGCTATCAATATTTTGTTATCAAACAAAAAGAATTCTATGCTGTCTCTGTTACTATGTGAAGATCTACAGTTTAGTTGTAAAATTTTTATATTATCCATAATTGATTTTATTTTGTACTAGAAAAGCAAAGTTTAGCATAACGTTAGGATATCGAAGCTATCCTATATGTTCCGGTGTCATTATTAGTAGAATTAAGTTTGTTTTGTGTTTCTCCGTCACTTAATTTATCAAAAATAAATTCTAATTTTCTTTTAATAATAGTCATCGTTTCATCCTTGTCTTCGTTTGATTCGTATCTCGTATCTTCCAGTTTTTTTAATGTTCATGAGATCTCTTCTCAAAAGGTTTCTCCGATTTTCCGTAATATATGTATTTCTGTTAATGTGTAACCTGTTATGTGGAGTATTTATCTCGCTTCGGTTTCTATTATAAATATTTCTGCTTTAATTTCTGCTTAGACTATTTTCAGACTTATTCATTCTGATTAGATTATTTTGGTCGTATAAGCCTTCCTTTTCTTTCAAATTAGATAGTATATCATATCTATTAATATTTGAACGGTCTGAATTACTTCTCAGATTACTAATTGTAAGAATTTCTGGGAAGTGGTTCTGGTAAGACTTATAATGACTGAATGTGCTGACTGCTTTGCATATCCATTGATTTGGATGATCTTTCTTGTTTTTATGTAAGATGTATTTTGTAGTGCCATAATTTCTTTTATTCGTTTGTTTTTCAAGTATACTTCGCAATTTTTATCATCTGCTTGGGGATTTTCGTGACATAAGCAATATAAATCTATGTAGCTTTTGCATACTTCTATCTTGTGTTTTTCTGTACTTTTTTTGCATCTTTCCTTGCTCTTGCATTGAAATTTAATATGGCCAAATCTCCAGCAGTTATGACATTGTATAAGTCATTGAATATATGGTAAAACTCGACAGCTAACTGAACGAATGAAGATTCTTTCCGGTAACTATTTCCCTTAAATAATATTTTAACTCTCTGCGAATTTGTTTTTCTTGACTCATAGTTCTTACTCTATAGGCATCTAAAGCTTATAATTTCGCTTTCACTTCTAATGGCGCTTAAAATTTCTTCTTCGTCCAGACTTGGATCAATATTAAAGATAATCCCAGATATTACTAATTTGTGCCTTGGTATGCATTAATATTAAAACATTCAGCATTTTGTCCCTTATAACTTTATTTGCACTTTTGTAGTTGCTAAATATTATTCTTATTTTATTTTTGCCAATGGAACTAATGTCATCTATTTCTTTACTAATGATAATTAAATTTTTATGAAAAATTCTACCCACTGCCATCGGATGTAATCTGCCGATGTTTTTGTTCTTACTTTCCGCATTTAAAATAAATGGGCCTTTGTCTGTATTCTGATAGTATTTCAATTCCTTCATAATTTCATCTGCTTTAGTCGTAAAGTTTTCCTTCACCCACATGTTGTACCAATTAGTCTTGTGGTCACTGATTTCAATTGTTATAATACTGTTTCCATTCGTTTGTACTGAATTTACGTCTGATGTTGAGTCTGTTTTTAACTTTTTATTTGCACGTTCCGCTATAATGTTACTGTTTATCTCACTACTTTCATTAGAATTATCATTTGCTTCATTATTAACTTCCCGCAGGGCAAGTTATGGTAATCGCAAAAAAATCGAAAATGATTTTTTTTATATGTGTTTACGTTTCAGAGGTTTCTGAATATTTTGGCATAACTTAGAAAAAAATGATGTATGTGTGTGTGTGTGTGCGTGTGTGTGTGTTCGGATACAAATTTTCGACGACGATTTCGGGAACACGGATGAAGCAATTTGAATAATTCAAAAAACATTCGATTCGTATTGATAAGGAAACGTGCTGATTAGTTTTTGGCGAAGGCAGGTCTAGCCAAAAACTAATCAGCACAAAAACGGTAGCTCAGTTTTTTAAGAGAACGGAGAGTCCGATTTGGGTAATTCAAAAAACATTTTACTTGTATCAACAGATAAAGAACTGATCAAATTTTCATGAAGGCAGGTCTAGCGGTTTTGGAGATCTAGTAAAAAAAGTAAAAAAAATGCCATCTGGCGGTCAAAAATGATTATTAGATATATGCACATAAAATTATCAGATATTTTATATAAATTTTAACAATAAGTATAAATTTTGTTTACATTCCTATGGGTTCCGAACCAATGTTTATCCGTTAGACGGCGGCGCGGCGCTTCGATATTTCGTCTCTAAAAAAGTTCAGAATTTCCAAAATATTTCAAAATAAATATTTCTTCAAAAAGTCTTTTTTTCAAAAAAAGTAAGTTTAAGTAAAAGTAAAAAGTTTCGCAAAAATCAAATTTTTTCAGAGTAATTTTTTTTCAAAAATGTTGGTACGGAAGTTCCAGCAATTTGCCTTAAGGCCGATGCCATTTTGTCTAGAATTAACTTTGTTCAAGAGAATTCAGAATACCACAAGTTGGAGCACTGTAAAAAAGTTCACTGGTTACACGTTTTTTTACCCATTTACTGCACTAATTTTGTTAATCGTAGATAGAATAGTGCACATATGAACAGGATTTGACCATTCAATTCACTTAAAATATGAACTTAAGTAATAATGTATTTAAATTATTATTAAGAATATTAATTTAAATATTATTATTATTGAAAACAAGTAATATATAGAAAAATTATAGGCAACATTATTGAAGCAATATTTTGGATGAAAAATCCAAGGTGATACTGTATCTTTACTTTATATTAAATCTTTCTGGATTCGTTATACTGTTTAAAAGACTGCAATTTCGAATACGTATATCTTTTCTATAAATCACAAAAACAGACGAAAAATTTTTGTGTAATAGATTTGGAAAATCGATGTTTTAGTCGTGAATAAACAAGAAATCATTTATTTATACACCTACATCTACAGGTATGACTAAAAATAATGGATAACCCCTGGCATTAAGATAAATTGAGCTATTGGAAATAATTTGTTCAATAAATTGCAGTGTTTATTTCTAATATACTATTTTATTGAACATATCTCAATACTTGTTTGTTTAATGGTTTTACGTGGCTGATTTGAATTTCTCTCATCATTTTATTTAAGGGGGTATTCTAGTGTAGAGCAATAAATTTTAGGTCATTTTTAAAAATAGCAAAAATTGAAATTTGGGGAATATGCTAGTTCGGGCTACAGATAAGTCTATAAACAAGAATCTCTGAACATTTCAAGTAAATCGGTCGAGTAGAACTAGAGAAATTGTGGTACAGTAACAGTACTGAAAAAGTCTGTTCATGAGAAAAACTCATTTAAAGTTTTTCGTGAAGTTTTTTGCTGTCAAAGTCATAGAATGATATGTTATACTTTTTTATTTAATTTGCCATTCCTGTTTTATGCATCGGACCTTCTTCTACTTTAAAAAAACTATTTTCTACATTTCTCGGTTCCAATCGAGCAGTTCTAGTCTCCTTTGCCTTCTTTGAAGCGTTGGATGTACGTTTTTCAGATCGTTCAATCCGGGCGTTGTCTCGTCTTACAGCAAATGAAGGAGTTTTTGGCCCAATTGCATTATCATAAAGATCATCATTTTTAAAATCGGATAGAAACCTTCATTGAATATGCAAACAGCAATAAATGTTGCTATTTCAATTATCCGGGATCGGGAATGAATATGTTTCGGCGCGAAAATCCAAATCAACGAATTTAGAGACTCATTATTGTTCTGAGTTTTTGAAACTAAACATCGAA